>NC_042971.1:57384795-57544795 GCF_901001165.1 Salmo trutta
TGAGAAATCCATTTTGAGCACGCGCCTGAGCACGCGCCTGAGCACGCGCCTGAGCACGCGCCTGAGCACGCGCCTGAGCACGCATAGAAGTAACTAGTCTGCTGCTAGCGAATGTAAGATAGTGCCCATTTGGGGATGTCCTTATTTTCTGATTGTCTTAACTCAGCACTTCCACCACTAATAAGCTGAGCTTCTCAAAAATGTTTTCTTCAGCTCACACAGTAAGTCAACGATGTCTGTTTTGCAAATGATAATAGTTCCTCACAATATTTTATAAATCTTTCCAACAATCTTTCCCTCAATAATCACCAAGCATTGGTGTGAAAGACCAAAATATCATGATCTGATGATCCCATATATCAAGTGGAAATGTCCTAAAATACCTGAACACACTCTTGCCAAAAACCTCGGAATAGGCTTGCTGATAGTGTTTCAGCTTCAGGACTCCCAGTTGATTTATTTGATACAATGTCGCACTTCACTAGCAACAGTTCAAGTCAAGACCAATAGAAAAGGAGCTGAGTAGAGAGATGAATGCAATTAAAATAACCTGGATTTTCATCAGGATATTTTCTACTGTTTTTATAAAGGTAAGAGACATGCCTCATAATGTGAAGTTAAATGTTCATATTTCAAACAATTTAAAGGTACAATATGCAGAAATCGCTGTGCCATTTCTTGGTTGCAAAAATTCTAATAGTTTACCTAATTTCAGTTTGTCCCAAAACAAGCACTGTGTAAAGAATTATTGTACCATCAAAACCACTGTGAAATGTCTTTTCTATAACCAAAAATATTGTATTTTCATCTGTTTTTAAAGCTGGTGTACAAAACCGAAAGTAAAAAACAAAACTTAAGAACGGGAAGCATAGAAATAGTGCACGTAGAACAGATCTACCGCTTCTTAGACTGCCTTTCAATGAGAGTGACAAATCTATAACTCATATTTTTATGTAAATTGGGTCGGGTCGCCCAAAAAGTTACATATTGCCGCTTTAAGTATGTTTTCAAAATGCATAACTCACATTGTAAAGTGGTGGGTGACGGACTGATAGCCTGTCTACCGTTGACTACACTTGAATGGTGAATGGGAGGCGCGATTCAATTACCAAATAAAACCAGTAGCTCTTTTTAATTGTGGCCATGGAAACAGTTTTTAACAAGCGATTGCATTTTAGAATTGTTACGCAATGACTGGACTTATAAAATAACATGTTTTACTCCAGCAGTAACCAGCTGAGGAGCTTCAGCAGAAACAGTGGTGGAAGAAGTACCCAATTGTCATACTTAAGTAAAAGTAAACATACCTTAATAGAAAATGACTCAAGTAAAAGTCACCCAGTAAAATACTACTTGAGTAAAAGTATTTGGTTTTACATATACTTATATAGAGTGCCTTCGGAAAGTATCCAGACCCACATTTTGTTACGTTAGACTTATTCTAAAAAAAAAACTAAAAAAAAAGAATCCTGAGCAATCTACACACAATACCCCATAATGACAAAGCGAAAACAGGTTTTCAGAAATGTTTGCAGATGTATTACAGAGAATAAACAGAAACACCTTATTTACGTACTGTACCAGTCAAAAGTTTGGATACACCTACTCATTCAAGGATTTTTCTTTATTTTTACTATTTTCTACATTGTAGAATAATAGTGAAGATGTCAAAACTACGAAATAACACACATGGAATAATGTAGTAACCAAAAAAGTGTTAAACAAATCAAATCAAAATATATTTGAGATTCTTCAAATAGCCTCCCTTTGCCTTGATGACAGTTTTGCACACTCTTGGCATTCTCTCAACCAGCTTCATGAGGTAGTCACCTGGAATGCATTTCAATTAACACGTGTGCCTTAAGTTAATTTGTGAAATTCTATCCTTAATGCGTTAGAGCCAATCAGTTGTGTTGTGACAAGGTAGGAGTGGTATAAGGGCCAGAAGATAACTCTATTTGGTAAAAGACCAAGTCCATATTATGGCAAGAACAGCTCAAATAAGCAAAGAGAAACGACAGTACATCGTTACTTTAAGACCATGAAGGTCAGTCAATACGGAAAATTTCAAGAACTTTGAAAGTTTCTTCAAGTGCAGTCGCAAAAAAACATCAAGCACTATGATGAAACCATCTCTCATGAGGACCGCCACAGGAAAGGAAGACCCAGAGTTATCTCTGCTGCAGAGGATGAGTTCATTAGAGTTACCAGCCTCAGAAATTGCAGCCCAAATAAATGCTTCAGAGTTCAAGTAACAAACACATCTCAACATCAACTGTTCAGAGGAGACTGCGTGAATCAGGCCTTCATGGTGGAATTGCTGCATAGAAACCACCACTAAAGGACACCAGTAAGAAGAAGAGACTTGCTTGAGCCAAGAAACGCGAGCAATGGACATTAGACCGGTGAAAATCTGTCCTTTGGTCTGATGAGTCCATATTTTTGATTTTTGGTTCCAACTGCCGTGTCTTTGTGAGACGCAGAGTAGGTGAACGGATGATCTCAGCATGTGTAGTTCCCACCATGGAGCAGGAGGTGTGATGGTGTGGGGATGTTTTGCTGGTGACACTGTTGGTAATTTATTTAGAATTCAAGGCACACTTAACCAGCATTGCTACCACAGCATCCTGCAGCGATATGCCATCCCATCTGGATTGGGCTTAGTGGGACTCATTTGTTTTTCAACAGGACAATGACCAGAACACACCTCCAGGCTGTGTAAGGGCTATTTGACCAAGAAGGAGAGTGATAGAGTGCTGCATCAGATGACCTGGCCTCCACAATCACCCAACCTCAACCCAATTGAGGTTGTTTGGGATGAGTTGAAAAGCAGCCAACAAGTGCTCAGCATATGTGGAAACTCTTTCAAGACTGTTGGAAAAGGATTCCTCATGAAGCTGGTTGAGAGAATGTCAAGAGTGTGCAAAGCTGTAATCAACGCAAAGGGTGGCTACTTTGAAGAATCTAAAATATATTTTGATTTAACACTTTTTTGCTTACTACATGATTTCATGTGTTATTTCATGGTTTTGATGTCTTCGCTATTATTCTACAATGTAGAAAATAGTAAAAATAAAAACCCTTGAATGAGTAGGTGTATCCAAACTTTTGACTTGTACTGTAACTAATCAGACCCTTTGCTTTTAGAATCGAAATTGAGCTCCGGTGCATCCTGTTTCTATTGATCATCCTTAAGATGTTTCTACAACTTGATTGGAGTCCACCTGTGGTAAATTCAATTGATTGGACTTGATTTAGAAAGGCACACACCTGTCTATATAAGGTCCCACAGTTGACAGTGCATGTCATAGCAAAAATCAAGCCATGAGGTTGAAGGAATTGTCCGTAGAGCTCCGAGACAGGATTTTGTTGCGGCACAGATCTGGGGAAGGCTACGAAAAATGTCTGCAGCACTGAAGGTCCCCAAGAACACAGTGGCCATCGTTCTTAAATGGAAGAAGTTTGGAACCACCAAGACGCTTCCTAGAGCTGGCCGTCCGGCCAAACTAATAAATCGGGGGAGAAGGGCCTTGGGCGGTGACCAAGAACCCGACAGACACTCTGACACAGCTCCAGAGTTCCTTTATGGAGAATGGAGAACCTTCCAGAAGGACAACCATCTCTGCAGCACCTCACCAATCAGGTATTTTTATTGTAGAGTGGCCAGACGAAAGCCGCTCCTCAGTAAAAGGCACATGGCAGCCCGCTTGGAGTTTGCCAAAAGGCACCTAAAGACTCTGACCATGAGAAACAAGATTCTCTGGTTTAAATATTTGGCCTGAATGCCAAGCGTCACGTCTGGAGGAAACCTGGCACCATCCCTACTGTGAAGCATCGTGGTGGCAGCATCATGCTGTGGTGATGTTTTTCGGCGGCAGGGACTGGGAGACTAGTCAGGATCGAGGTAAAGATGAACGGAGCAAAGTACAGAGATCCTTGACAAAAACCTGCTCCAGAGCGCTCAGGACCTCAGACTGGTCATTGTCCTGTTGGAGGTTCACCTTCCAACAGGACAATGACCCTAAGCACACGCCAAGACAACGCAGGAGTGGCTTCGGGACAAGTCTCTGAATGTCTTTGAATGGCCCAGCCAGAGCCTGGACTTGAACCCGATCGAACATTTCTGGAGAGACCTGATAATAGCTGTGCAGCAACGCTCCCCATCCAACCTGACAGAGCTTGAGTGGATCTGCAGAGAAGAATGGGAGAAACTCCCGAAATACAGGTGTGCCAAGCTTGTAGTGTCATACCAAAGAAGACTCGAGGCTGTAATCGCTGCCAACGGTGCTTGAACAAAGTAGTGAGTAAAGGGTCTGAATACTTATGTAAATATGATATTTCCATTTATTTTATTTTATAAATTAACAATTTCTAAAAACCTGCTTTTGCTTTGCCATTATGGGGTATTGTGTCTAGATTGATAAAAAAAAAGATTGAATCATTTTTAGAATTAGTTTGTAACCAATAAAAATGTGGACAAAGTCAAGGGGTCTGAATACTTCCCAAAGGCACTGTTTATACTTACACTCATACTTAAGCCAAAAGAGGAAAGAACTTTTCCCGGCCATGAAAGCTGCCAGAGCGCATGGGGACATTGCTTACATCCGTTATGACTCTCTCATTGTCCACCCTCCCTCCCAGAAGCCTGGAAGGGATGAGAGAGCCAAGCCTGTGAGTTCCTAGCTTCAACCCCGCTATATTTACTTACACACACAAACTGATTAATGGACTGCTGAATGTATATTTTTTATCTTGCTTTGTTTGCTCTTTTCCATATTATGTCTATCTCTGATAAGCTACCCAGGAAAGGCCTGAAAATAGGTAGCCTTAGAAATAAGGTTCATGAAGTCAAAACTTGATAACATTCATATATTAGCCATTTCTGAGACTCACTTAGATAATTCATTTGATACAATTTTAGCAATAGAAGGATATAACAGCTATAGAAGAGAGAGAAATGCTTATGGGGGAGGTGTTGCTGTATATATTCAGAGCTATAACCCTGTAATGCTTAGATAATATGTTATTGAAGTGTTGTGGTTGCAGGTTCACCTGGCACATCTAAAGCCTTTTCTTTTGGGGTGTTGCTATAGGCCACCAAGTGCTAACAGTCAGTATCTGAATAGTATCTGAATACACTTGATAGTGTATGGGATGTAAACAGAGGTCTACTTTCTTGGGGACCTGAATATTGACTGGTTTTCATCAAGTTGTCCACTCAAGAGGAAGCTTCTCACTGTAACCAGTGCCTGTAATCTGGTTCAGATTATTAATCAACCTACCAGGGTGTTTACAAACACTACAGGAACAAGATCATCCACATGTATCGATCATATTTTTACTAATACTGTAGAACTTTGTTCTAAAGCTGTATCTGTACTCATTGGGTGCAGTGATCACAATTATAGTGGCTATAGCCAGGAAGGCCAAAGTTCCAACAGCTGGGCCTAAAATAGTGTATAAGAGATCATACAAAATATTTTGCTGTGACTTATGTAGATGATGTTAAAAACATGTTGGTTCGATGTGATTTAATAAGGAGCATCCAGACGCTTCTCTTGATGAATTTATGAAATTGCTTCTTTAACAGGTGCATGATAAACATGCACCTGTTAAAAAACTGTCTGTTAGAACTGTTAAGGCTCCTTGGATTGATGAGGAATTTAAGATCTGTATGGTTGAAAGAGATGGGGCAAAGGTCTGGCTGCACATCTGTCTGGCTGACTTACTGCAAATTGAGAAATTATGTGACTAAATTCAACAAAAAGAAGAAACGGTATTATGATGCCAAGATCAATGATATAAAGAATGGTGGAAAAAACATTTGAGTACTTTTTAAATGAAATTATGGCCAGAAAGACATTCAACTCCATCTTTCATTGAATCAGATGGCTTATTCATCACAAAACCATTTGATGTTGACAATAATTTTTATGATTTACTTCATTGGCAAAGTGGGCAAACTAAGGCAGCCAACAACGAACAGTGAGCCATTGTATTCATGAAGAAAAAATAAATAATGAAAGAAAAGCAGTGCAAGTTTGAATTCTGTAAAGTTAGTGTGGGAGAGGTGGAAAAATGATTATCGATCAATAATGACAAACCTCCTGGCATTGACAATTTAGAAGGAAAGCTACTGAGGATGGTAGCTGACTCTATAGCCACTCCTATCTGTCATATTTTTAATCTGAGCCTAGAGGAAAGTCTTTGTCCTCAGACCTGGAGGGAAGCCAAAGTAATTCCGTTCCCAAGAGTGGTAAAGCTGCCTTTACTGGTTCTAACAGCAGACCGATCAGCTTGCTGCTATCTTTAATTAAATCATTCAAAAACCTTTATTAATGCAATTGCAGACAGAAGTTGACAACAGGAACATGACTCATGTTTCTGAGTAAGTTCTGCAAAATAAAGGTTCCCAAGTTGCTTTTATTTAACCCGAAGTCCAGCCTCAGTGATGTCACTGCCTACGTCATTTCCTTTTACTTATGAGACCAAAACCATGCCTACACAGCTATATAAACAAGGCTTTTAGTGTTATCTAAAAGCTTAGCAGTAAATGTCCAAGTTGATTTATGGTGGAATGTCTGACTAGTCTCCTATCTCTTACACTCCCCTGCAGAGTTCTGTCTTCACAGTCACACATTTCTCAGGCAGTTTCTTCATAAGAGGCAGAGAGACTAGAAAAGCACTGTGGAACAATATTAAACCTCATAATGTATTTATATTGTTAATCTGTAGTCTAGGACCCTATAAATGTAAGGAGGGAGGGGTCTTATAACCCCTCCCCTTCTATTAATACAACATAATCAATTATTATAATACATCAAACATTTGGTACAGCCCCTATCATGACCCCTAGGTGAACCCCCTTCAATAGTGTGGATTCAGAGATCTCTTTCTAATAGAACTTAAAGGGTTTTCTTTTAATGGAAGCTTTTCTAGGTAAAGTGTGGCTTACCGCAGGGAAGTTTTTTAGGCCCCGTACTCTTTTCTATTTTTACCAATGACCTGCCACTGGCATTAAACAAAGCATGTGTGTCCATGTATGCTGATAATTCAGCCACGACGTATCAGCAACCACAACTAATGAAGTCACTGAAATCCTTAACAAAGACTTCCGGTCTGTTTTGGAATGGGTGGCCAGTAATAAACTGAACATCTCTAAAACTAAGAGCATTGAAATTTGGTACAAATCATTCCCTAAGTTCTAGACCTCAGCTGAATCTGGTAATGAATGGTGTGGCTGTTGAACAAGTTGAGGAGACTGAAAATTACTTGGTGTTACCTTAGATTGTAAACTGTCATGGTCAAAACAGAGATTCAATGGTTGTAAAGATGGGGAGAGGTCTGTCTGTAATAATAAAAAGCTCTGCTTTTTTGACACCACACTCCTAAAAGCAATCTTGATTATTGTCTGGTCGAGTGCTGCAAGGAAAGACCTAGTTAAGCTGCAGCTGGCCAAGAACAGAGTGGCACGTCTTGCTCTTCAATGTAATCAAAGGGCTGATTTTAAATACTATACATGCCATTCTCTCTTGGCTAAGAGTTGAGGAGAGACTGACTGCATCACTTCGTCTTTTTGTAAGAAACAATGTATTGAAAATCCCAAATTGTTTGCGTAGTCAACGTACACACAGCTCTTATAAAAGAGCTGTGTGTATATATATATACACATATATACATATATACATATATACATATACTGCTCAAAAAAATAAAGGAAACACTTAAACAACACAATGTAACTCCAAGTCAATCACACTTCTGTGAAATCAAACTGTCCACTTAGGAAGCAACACTGATTGACAATACATTTCACATGCTGTTGTGCAAATGGAATAGACCACATTTGGAAATTATAGGCAATTAGCAAGACACCCCCAATAAAGGAGTGGTTCTGCAGGTGGTGACCACAGACCACTTCTCAGTTCCTATGCTTCCTGGCTGATGTTTTGGTCACTTTTGAATGCTGGCGGTGCTTTCACTCTAGTGGTGGCATGAGACGGAGTCTACAACCCACACAAGTGGCTCAGGTAGTGCAGCTCATCCAGGATGGCACATCAATGCGAGCTGTGGCAAGAAGGTTTGCTGTGTCTGTCAGCGTAGTGTCCAGAGCATGGAGGCGCTACCAGGAGACAGGCCAGTACATCAGGAGACGTGGAGGAGGCCGTAGGAGGGCAACAACCCAGCAGCAGGACCGCTACCTCCGCCTTTGTGCAAGGAGGAGCAGGAGGAGCACTGCCAGAGCCCTGCAAAATGACCTCCAGCAGACCACAAATGTGCATGTGTGCTCAAACGGTCAGAAACAGACTCCATGAGGGTGGTATGAGGGCCCGACGTCCACAGGTGGGGGTTGTGCTTACATTTGGCATTTACCAGAGAACACCAAGATTGGCAAATTCGCCACTGGCGCCCTGTGCTCTTCACAGATGAAAGCAGGTTCACACTGAGCACATGTGACAGACGTGACAGAGTCTGGAGATGCCGTGGAGAACGTTCTGCTGCCTGCAACATCCTCCAGCATGACCGGTTTGGCGGTGGGTCAGTCATGGTGTGGGGTGGCATTTCTTTGGGGGGCCGCACAGCCCTCCATGTGCTCGCCAGAGGTAGCCTGACTGCCATTAGGTACCGAGATGAGATCCTCAGACCCCTTGTGAGACCATATGCTGGTGCGGTTGGTCCTGGGTTCCTCCTAATGCAAGACACTGCTAGACCTCATGTGGCTGGAGTGTGTCAGCAGTTCCTGCAAGAGGAACGCATTGATGCTATGGACTGGCCCGCCCGTTCTCCAGACCTGAATCCAATTGAGCACATCTGGGACATCATGTCTCGCTCCATCCACCAACGCCATGTTGCACCACAGACTGTCCAGGAGTTGGCGGATGCTTTAGTCCAGTTCTGGGAGGAGATCCCTCAGGAGACCATCCGCCACCTCATCAGGAGCATGCCCAGGCGTTGTAGGGAGGTCATACTGGCACGTGGAGGCCACACACACTACTGAGCCTCATTTTGACTTGTTTTAAGGACATTACATCAAAGTTGGATCAGCCTGTAGTGTGGTTTTCCACTTTAATTTTGAGTGTGACTCCAAATCCAGACCTCCATGGGTTGATAAATTGGATTTCCATTGATTATTTTTGCGTGATTTTGTTGTCAGCACATTCAACTATGTAAAGAAAAAAGTATTTAATAAGATTATTTCATTCATTCAGATCTAGGATGAGTTATTTTAGTGTTCCCTTTATTTTTTTGAGCAGTATATATATCTATATATACACACACTTACCCCACCAGACATGCCACAAGGGGTCTTTTCACAGTCCTCAAATCCAGAACAAATTCAATAAAGGGTACAGTATTATATAGAGCCATTATTGCATGGAACTCCTTTTCCGTATCATATTGTTCAAATTAAGAGCAAACCTGGTTTCAAAAAAACAGATAAAGCAAAACCTCACGGCACAACGCCTCTTCCCTATTTGACCTAGATAGTTTGTGTGTATGTACTGATATGTAAGCTACGTGTGCCTTTACATTTTTTTTATGTAGTTCTGTTCTTGTCTATTAATGTTCTGTATTATGTCATGTTTTGTGTCGACCCCAGGAAGAGTAGCTGCTGCTTTTGCAACAACTAATGGGAATCCTAATAAAATAGAAAAAAATACCGAAAAGTACATTTAATTGCTAAAATATGCCTAAGTATCAAAAGTAAAAGTATAAATTATTTCCAATCAGACAGCACAATTTTTTTTTACCAGATAGCCAGGGGCACACTCCAACACTGACATCATTTACAAACAAAGCATTTGTGTTTAGTGAGTCCGCCAGGCCAGAGGCAATAGGGATGAACAGGGATGTTCTCTTGATAAGTGTGTAAATTGGACCATTTTCCTATCCTGCTAAGTATTCAAAATGTAACTAGTACTTCTGGGTGTCAAGGAAAATGTATGGAGTAAAAAGTACATTATTTTCTTTAGGAATGTAGTGACGTAAAAGTTGTCCCAAATATAAAAAGTAAATTACAGATACCGCCAAAAAACGAGTTAAGTAGTACTTCAAAGTATTTTTTTACTTAAGTACTTACACAACTGAGCAGACATCCCGCTCAAAATAGGCTCTGTATGCCTGTGATAGTTGTGTTGTATAAATAAGAAAATACACACACGCCAATTTAAATTACACTAAAATGTGCAAATTAACCTATAGACCGATAAGCATGTCGGGTAAATGTATTTCCATCAATGAATAAAAAGCATTATTTTGCAATGGGATTGGTTTTTTTCTCCAGTCAATTTGGCTGGGATTTTTTTTTTTTTTTCGGCAAAAAAAGGCCAAAAGCAAGCAATTACCGGCTAACTGAAACCCTGCCGCTGACACACATCTGGGTGCATGACACTCACCACCAGTGGAGGCTGGTGGGAGGAGCTATAGGAGGACTGTCTTGTAATGGCTGGAATGGAGTCAAATTGTGGTTTCAATATGCTTGATGTGTTTATCGTTGTGTTTATTCCAATCCAGCCATTACAATGAGCCTGTGTTCCTATAGCTCTTCACAACAACCTACTTTGAAAACCACATACCTAACACACGTCCATGTCCTGTGACTGCTGTTGACACCAAAGGGCCCAGACTCCACCGCTCATCCAAATCCACACAACGCCCATATCACAGACTGGCCCCAGCCTCCATCAGAACCAACACTGGCTCTGAACACAAGACTAGTGTCCGGCCTGACATGAGTGTCTTGGTGTGATCCTGGACAACGCCCAGTCATTCTCTGCAAACATCAAGACATTGACTCTCTCCTGCAGGTTTATGCTCTACAACACCTGTAGAGTACTACCTTTCTTCACACAGAAAGCGGAGCAGGTCCTAATCCAGACAAATTAAACAACTTCTTTGCTCGCTTTGAGGACAATAAATACAGTGCCACTGACACGACCCGCTTTCCAAAACCTGCGGCCTCTCCTTCTCCGTGGCCAACGTGAAGTTGGCCACGGAGAAGGAGAAGTCACAGAAGTCACATAATTAGTTAGATTGCACACAGGTGGACTTTATTTAAGTGTCACATGATCTCAGTGTATATATACACCTGTTATGAAAGGCACCAGAGTCTGCAACACCACTAAGCAAGGGGCACCACCAAGCAAGTGGCACCATGAAGATCAAGGAGCTCTCCAAACAGGTGAGGGACAAAGTTGTAGAGAAGTACAGATCAGGGTTGAGTTATAAAAAAAAAATCTGAAACTTAGAACATCCCACGGATGGCACCACAACAAACCTGCCATGAGGGGGCCGCCCACCAAAACTCAAGGACCAGGCAAGGAAGGCATTAATCAGAGAGGCAACAAAGAGACCAAAGATAACCCTGAAGGAGCTGCAAAGCTCCACAGCGGAGGTTGGAGTATCTGTCCATAGGATCACTTTAAGCCGTACACTCCACAGAGCTGGGCTTTACAGAAGAGTGGCCAGAAAAAAAAGTCATTGTATGAAAAAAATAAAAATAAGCAAACAGGTTTGGTGTTCGCCAAAAGGCATGTGGGAGACTCCCCAAACATGGAAGAAGGTACTCTGGTCAGATAAAATTGAGCTTTTTGTCCATCAAGGAAAATGCTATGTCTGGCGCAAACCCAACACCTCTTATCACCCCGAGAACAACATCCCCACAGTGAAGCATGGTGGTGGCAGCATCATGGACAATGACCCCAAGCATACTTCCAAAGTTGTGGCAAAATGGCTTAAGGACAACAAAGTCAGGGTATTGGAGTGGCCATCATAAAGCCCTGATCTCAATCCCATAGAAAATTCGTGGGCAGAACTGAAAAAGTGTGTGCGAGCAAGGAGGCCTACAAACCTGACTCAGTTACACCAGCTCTGTCAGGAGGAATGGGCCAAAATTCACCCAACTTATTGTGGGAAGCTTGTGGAAGGCTTCCCAAAACGTTTGACCGAAGTTAAACAATTTAAAGGCAATGCTACCGAATACTAATTGAGTGTATGTGAACTTCTGACCCACTGGAAATGTGATGAAAGAAATAAAAGCTGAAATAAATCACTCTCTCTACTATTATTCTGACATTTCACATTCTTATAATAAAGTGGTGATCCTAACTGACCTAAGACGGGGAATTCTTACTATGATTAAATGTCAGGAATTTAAATGTATTTGGCTAAGGTGTATGTTAACTTCCGACTTTGTCTGTCTTTGTCTGTCTGTCTCTGTCTGTCTCTGTCTGTCTGTCTTAAACCATCTTCAGTCTTCTCCCAGCAGAGAAAGCACACAATCCTTACGTTCTAACCTGGAATAATTTAGTGCACACGAGATATGGTCATTCATCTTATGTAGGTAGCGCGCGATCTAAAGCAAGTGGGATTGCCTGGCTACGTGACCTTACCATTAGTTGTTTTGATAACAGCGAAAATGCATCCTAAATTACAAAACATTTGAAAATTAAAGTTAGATCTATTAGACCGCATTTGTAGTTTAATTTCTTTCAACAGACTACATTTCTCTGGAAGCAAACCATAAAACAAAAAGGCTTCCTGATAACCATAATACAAAAAGACTTCCTGATAAAATGTGTGCTAAACATGGCGTTGTAGCCAGACGAATACATTAAAAGACAATAGTCAACCAATCAGAAACACTATGCTCACAACCTGAATCTACTAAATGGTGTCACTGGTGGATTTTGTTTGACTTTTGGAATATATTGCTGAATAGACTGTTTTTACCAGGCGTGAATCACGGACTCAACACACACGGTTGATGCGCTAGAGAAATGTATACTGCAAACTTTCACCCACTACATTTTTAGATAGGGCGATATTTTCTTATCTTTGTTTTAACCATCCATCCCATTCAAATCATTTCTGTATCCGTCCACCTTTTGTCATTATATCTGCACACAGCAGGTATTCCATTATATGGGGTAAAGCCAAAACTGCAGTTGATTGCCAGTGATCATCATTCATCGTGTAGACAAATGCTAGGCCTATATATAATCATTAGGTGACTTTAAAGGAGTAGGTCATTGGATGCAAACATAGTTTAAGTATGTTATACCTTTTGCATTGTATAAATGACATGACAGTCGCTTGCTTGCCATAATAGTCTGTACAACAATGGCAATTAGCTGCAACCAAGCTTGAAGGACAATGTTGATTGACAGGTGGAATGATGTCCAATGAGGGTTTCAAGGTTGAAGTGGAAGGCGGGATCAGATCGGCACAGCATTGTCCAATGAGATTGTGAGGTGAGGCTGAGCACAGGAGTTTTTTTTTAATTCTCTTTGTGCATGCTACAGAGGCTCGAGAACAATGACGTGATGACGAAGTACACAACTGTTGGGGCCCACTTTTGGCTTGTGAGCGCTATTTTCAGAACTACTGGCTGAAAAGTATACAAAAGTACTGGAGAATCTCTTTAAGATGAATGCACTATAACTGCAAGTCTGCTAAATGACTAGAATGTTAAAAAAAAGACATACAAAAATTGCCCACAGAGACGATCTCCTGCCCTACAGGGCCTGAAGTACATCATGTTTGCTCTTATTTCCCCTACAACAAACATCAAAACAAGCCCTACCCCATAAAAGTCAACCTTTTCAGCGCAGACAGAAGCACAAGGAAGAGGTTTCAATGAGGAGGGAGTGAAATCCACACAAATATCTCCTCTGACCTCTTTTTCACTGGCACAGTCTCTCAGGTTTACTTCTCTTGAGGGTTTTGTGTAACTACAACTCAGGTCATTGTTTACTGCAGATGGGGTTCTCATTTTGTCTTGACATAGACGGCGCCATTGTACGTCATCAAGCGGTAAATGTAAACTGAGGTTGTGGGTTTGATGCTTACTGGATATGGGACGCTGCAACACCCGTCCAATTAAGATGTAGACGCATAGAACGTCTGGCAATGGCAAGCGAAGAGTCGATTTGGGATTCCGCACGTGTGTAACCAGCCTAGCCACCGTGGCAGTAAATCAAGCTTGTTTTGTGACTTGGGTAATCTGGGCCTGGAGAGGCTGTAAGCAGATTCATTAGACTAATTATTTAATAAATGAATTATTTGATTAGTCAAAGACTAACGCAGCAGTATTTGAGCATTGTGCTTCTTGCCAAGGTAGTGTGCAATATTTGGCGGTAGGTAGCAAGTGGTGTATAGTCACCTGAGTTGAAGCATAGTCTGCTCTTACGTTAGAGCAGAACCAGCCTACTTAGACCCATCTCTCCTTGATCACAGCCTTAATGTCATGTTAAGCAGTTATATAGTTGTTGTGGTGGTTGTTTAACTAGATGTCCAACAGTCTGTGTATTTTTAGCTTTAAAACCTATTTGACACCTCCACTTGCAGAGGTCAGCTCATCTGTGCAAGAGGACAAATGTGTCAAACTGCTATCTGTTTGTCCCGGTTTACAGAGTACTTAAAAATTACTTATTTTCATTCCAAATTACCCTTTTTCAATTTTGCTTCAAAGTGTAAACATGGTTCTGTATCTGGCAGTTTAATCTGTAAAGTGTAAATATGCATCGAAACGTAGTTTTAAGGAGAATATATTCTTAGTCATAATCCGGAAAAGCCTTGGTAGCAGTTTTGCTTGAATTTGGCTTGAAGCCACAGTCATGTAGTTCTGTTTTCCTATAGCCTACCCCTGACCTGGATGTTCATACACTGACCTCAGCAGGCTGTTGACTTGTTGATTTTTAGTTCTCTATGTCTCTATCTCTCTCAAACACACCCCAGAAGGTCTCTGATATGCACCCTGCAGCACTCTCTCTCGCACTCTCTCTTTTTCATTTACTCTCTCGCTTTCATTTACTCCCTCTTTCTTTCATTTACTCTCTCTCTCTCTCATTTACTCTTTCATTTACTTTCTCTTTCTCTCTCTCTCATTTTTCTTTCTCTCTCATTCTCTTTCTTTCTCTCTCTCTCATTCTCTTTCTCTCTCTCTCATTCTCTTTCTTTCTCTCTCTCATTTTCTCGCTCTCTCATTTTTCTCTCGCTCTCTCTCATTTTCTCTCTCTCCCCCTGTCCACCTATTCCTTCTGACGTTTAACTACTCCACACTGTAGTGTAGACCGGCATGCTGGAGTGATTATGTTGCCATGTCAGAGTTATGTTACGAAGTTTAGAGAGACAGTGAGGTTATTCTGAGCACCTAAGGGAGAAGGCGACAACCATATAATTAGGTCTAATAGAATGGGAAAAGCTCCTCAGACCACAGAAATTTGACGGATACACTCAATCTAGTACTTTTGTTTATATGGGGACAGTCAGCCCTCTGATGGCTGGTGTTGATGACTTGTATTCTATTCTTCCACTGCTCCCCCAGGCTGCTTTATCGCAGTCTCCCCCGACAGGCAGAAAGTGGGGCTGGCTAGCTAACAAACTTACTAACCTCCACTATACAATACGCTCGCCTAGGCTTCTCTTCCTCTTGTCACACGGCACTCTATTCTCACTTCCGGTTTCTCTCATCTACTGTCTGTCACACCCTCGTCTCATAGACGTTGTTGTTGTTGTTTTTGAGGGCTTGGCCCAAAGGGGTATACTACTATTGAAACTAGATCTAGTCAGGGTTTTCTAAAACAGGTTTCATCTGTACTACGACGGTGGATATTGCTTGTCCGCCTGTCGCTAACTCTAGCAGGCTTGTAACTGCACATGGCTAGTCGAATGCCAAACTCTTCATTGAGATAATGTTGAAACATCAATCCATGGGCGAGTCAATGGCACATTTCTTTGGGGGGCCGAAATAAAAATGAAAAAAGTTGCAAATAGGGATGGGTATTTGACATGTTTTACTGTTAGGAGTACTCCCATGACTAAAAAAAGAACTGGGAAAAAAATGTGTGCATTTATCTATATGCCAACAGTGCGCAACAGTAGAACAGAATATTTCTCCAAATGAAAAAAGTTTCCAGTGTGAAGTGATGAACATCTCGTGTCTGGAACCCTTATTATCAAACAGTGATCATTTTACAGGGTTACAAACCAAAATGTCTCTTCGATATATACAGATGTTCGATTTAGTTTATTCTGCATGTTCTTTGGCATTTTCAAAATGGATGAACAATTCCACATTAAACACTGCATGGGGATGAATCACAGACACAGCATTGGTTTGGTGAGTAGGTCTAGGCATAATCATTCTGACAAACATACGCTCTTTGTCTTTATCAAACTAATGCATATTTTCAGTGTGGAACCTGTCTTGTATTAAGTTGCTTCCCCCGTTTTTGCCCTCAGAATATCCTCGATTCGTCGGGGCATGGACTCTACAAGTTGTCAAAAGTGTTCCACAGGGAAGCTGGTCCATGTTGCCTCAATGCTTCCCACAGTTGTGTCAAGTTGGCTGGATGTCCTTTGGGTGATGGACCATTCTTGATACATACGGGAAACTGTGAAAACCCAGCAGCTTTGTAGTGCTTCACACAGTAAAACTGGTGTGCCTGTCACCTACTACCATACCCCGTTCAAAGACACTTAAATATTTTGTCTTGCCCATTCACTCTGAATGGCGGACATACACAATCTGTCTCAATTGTCTCAAGGATTAAAACTCCTTCTTTAACGTGTCTCCTACCCTGGATTTAACAAGTGACATAAGGGATCATATCTTTCACCTGGATTCATCTGGTCAGTCTGTCATGGAAAGAGATGTTCCTAATGTTTTGTACACTCTGTGTATATTGAAGAAGCTGTTAATTAAATATTCAAAGTAAAATAATACTCCAACTTTAAGAGAATGGAAGAAACAAATGTTTTATTTAAATATAGATTTTTTTTTAGGGCTACAAACAAACAACATAACGACAGATTACTGGCCAATGCTCCTACCCGCCAGGCTACCTGCCAGGCTGCCTGCCACCCCGATCAACATTGGCTGTGGATACGGTGATGTCATCGTTTGTGAAAATGTATGTCAATGTTCTTTGTTTTTGTCTCAAAATCTTTCGGGTAAAAAATAAATAAAAGTGCATTTCTTTTTATTATAAAATATTTAAATAAGCGAGTTGCCACAGTCATAAACCCTGCGTATTTCTACAATGTATCTAATTAAAATCTGAATTTAAACCTAACCCTAACCACACTGCTAACCTTTAACCCTAACCTTAAATTAAGACCAACAAACAAATGTTTGTTTTCTTACATTTTTACGACATAGCCAGACTTTGTGTTTGTGGTAACTAATGACAACCGCAAAGTAGACTAAGTGGAAAATGGACAGGACGCAATTATTCCAAAACGGCAGCTCCTTGTTGGAACACATATTTCCCGATTTCAATCAACCAGTCCATTTTGGATTTGTGATGAAACTCCACATTTAGCAAGGAATGTTATATCTGTTTTTAATAAGCATTTATTTCTGTAGGACTAACGGGAGCTTGCACATGTACAAATGGAACGCTAGAGTCAAGACACATTTTTGAGTTTTACAGTATTTGAAGAAGAGTTTGTCTGTTCTGTACTCAGTCATGCCAATCCCTATTTGCAAATTCAGCAGGCCATGGGGTGAAATAGACGTCTTTATGTATTACTTACTGTTAACTTACTGTTTTTGCAGTCTAAGGCACTGCATCTCAGTGCTAGAGGCGTCACTACAGACACCCTGGTTCGAATCCAGGCTGTATCACAACCAGCCGTGATTGGGAGTCCCATAGGGCGGCACACAATTGGCCCAGCGTCGTCCGGGTTTGGCCGGTTTAGGCCGTCATTGTAAATAAGAATTTGTTCTTAACTGACTTGCCTTAAATAAAGGTTTAAATAGAAAATAAATATGTAATGTAACAAAATGTAATACCATCTTCAGTGTGCTTATCAATGCACAAGCAACTTTCCCCTCCACTCCTAGCGATAAAATAATTATATTAAGTCATACACAAGTTTTACTGTGCGTTGAAGGTTCAAACGCATTCGGTCGTTACTAGATGTGTAATATGACAGGTATTTATTTTTAACACACAAAACATCCGAGAACATCAGAGTTGACCGAAGTTAACTCAAATCAAATCTTATTTGTCACATGCGTCGAATACAACCGGTGTAGACCTTACCGTAAAATGCTGAATACAACCTGTGTAGACCTTACCGTGAAATGCTGAATACAACCGGTGTAGACCTTACCGTGAAATGCTGAATACAACCGGTGTAGACCTTACCGTGAAATGCTGAATACAACCGGTGTAGACCTTACCGTGAAATGCTGAATACAACCGGTGTAGACCTTACCGTAAAATGCTGAATACAACCGGTGTAGACCTTACCGTGAAATGCTGAATACAACCGGTGTAGACCTTACCGTGAAATGCTGAATACAACCGGTGTAGACCTTACAGTGAAATGCTTACTTACAAGCGTTTAACCAACAATGCAGTTTTAAGAAAATCCATAAAAAAGTAAGAGATAAGAATAACAAATAATTAAAGAGCAGCAGTAAATAACAATAGTGGGGTTATATACAGGGGGTACCGGTACAGAGTCAATGTGCACCGGTGTCAAGGTAATTGAGGTAATTATGTACATGTAGGTAGAGTTATTAAAGTGGCTATGCATAGATCATAACAGAGTAGCAGCAGTGGGCGGGGGAGCAATGCGAATGGTCTGGGTAGCCATTTGATTAGCTGTTCAGGAGTCTTATGGCTTGGGGGTAGAAGCTGTTTAGAAGCCTCTTGGACCTAGACTTGGCGCTCCGGTACTGCTTGCCATACGGTAGCAGAGAAAACAGTCTATGACTGGGGTGGCTGGAGTCTTTGACAATTTTTAGGGCCTTCCTCTGACACCGCCTGGCATAGAGGTCCTGGATGGCAGGAAGCTTGGCCCCAGTGATGTACTCGGCTGTATACACTACCCTCTGTAGTGCCTGGTGGTCAGAGGCCGAGCAGTTGCCGTACCAGGCAGTGATGCAACCCGTCAGGATGCTCTCAATGGTGCAGCTGTAAAACCTTTTGAGGATCTGAGGACCCATGCCAAGTCTTTTCAGTTTCCTGAGGGGAATAGGTTTTGTCGTGCCCTCCTCACGACTGTCTTGGTGTGCTTGGACCATGTTAGTTTGTTGGTGATGTGGACACCAAGGAACTTGAAGCTCTCAACCTGCTCCACTACAGCCCCGTCAATGAGAATGGGGGCGTGCTTGGTCCTCCTTTTCCTTTAGTCCACGATCATCTCCTTTGTCTTGATCACATTGAGGGAGAGGTTGTTGTCCTTGCACCACATGGTCAGGTCTCTGACGACCTCCCTATAGGCTGTCTCGTTGTGTAATCAACAAACTTAATGATAGTGTTGGAGTCGTGCCTGGCCATGCAGTCATGAGTGTGAACAGGGAGTACAGAACGGGACTGAGCATGTACACCTGAGGGGCCCCCGTGTTGAGGATCAGTGTGGCGGATGTGTTGTTACCTACCCTCACCACCTGGGGGCGGCCCGTCAGGAAGTCCAGGATCCAGTTGCAGAGGGAGGTGTTTAGTCCCAGGGTCCTTAGCTTAGTGATGAGCTTTGAGGGCACTATGGTGTTGAAAGCTGAGCTGTAGGCAATTAATAGAATTCTCACATAGGTGTTCCTTTTGTCCAGGTGTGAAAGGGCAGTGTGGAGTGCAATAGAGATTGCATCATCTGTGGATCTGTTGGTGCAGTATGCAAATTGGAGTGGGTCTAGGGTTTCTGGGATAGTGGTGTTGTGAGCCATGACCGGCCTTTCAAAGCACTTCATGGCTACAGACGTGGGTGCTACGGGACGGTAGTCATTTAAGCAGGTTACCTTCGTGTTCTTGGGCACAGGGACTGTCTGCTTGAAAAATGCTGTTATTACAGACTGAGACAGGGAGAGATTGAAAATGTCAGTGAAGACACTTGCCAGTTGGTCAGCGCATGCTTGGAGTACACGTCCTGGTAATTCGTCTGGCCCTGCGGCCTTGTCAATGTTCGGCTCACATCGGCTGCGGAGAGTGTGATCACACAGTCATCCGGAACAGCTG
Source organism: Salmo trutta (assembly GCF_901001165.1). Taxonomy (NCBI): domain Eukaryota; kingdom Metazoa; phylum Chordata; class Actinopteri; order Salmoniformes; family Salmonidae; genus Salmo; species Salmo trutta. The sequence goes on from NC_042971.1 coordinate 57,404,766, forward strand.
ATGCTCTCATGCATGTTTCAGGGTTACTTGCTTCGATGCGAGCATAACGTTATTTAGCTCGTCTGGTAGGCTCGTGTCAATGGGCAGCTCTCCGCTGTGCTTCCCTTTGTAGTCTGTAATAGTTTGCAAGCCCCGTCACATCCGACGAGCATCGGAGCCGGTGTAGTACGATTCAATCTTAGTCTTGTATTGACGCTTTGCCCGTTTGATGATTCATCGGAGGACATAGGGGATTTCTTATAAGCTTCCAGGTTAGAGTCCCACTCCTTGAAAGCGGCAGCTCTACCCTTTAGCTCAGTGCGAATGTTGCCTGTAATCCACGGCTTCTGGTTGGGACTCCTCGAACCAGGTACGTAGTATAGCACTCTGGACACTCCAACTTCATCCATTCTCTGGCTTGTTTCTGTCTTTACTCTGTCACTCGAGTTTCCTCTTCCCACTTTCCCCTGGCCTCACCCTTAACTTTGTTCCCTGCAGAAGGATACATACATACATACATACATACATACATACATACATACATACATACATACATACATACATACATACATACATACATACATACATACATACATACATACATACATACATACATACATACATACATACATACATACATACATACACTCCCGTTCAAAAGTTTGGGGTCAGTTACAAATGTCCTTGTTTTTGAAAGAAAATCACATTTTTCTGTCTATTAAAAATAACATCAAATTGATCAGAAATACAGTGTAGACATTGTTAATGTTGTAAATGGCTATTGTAGCTGGAAACGGCTGATTTTTGATGGAGTATCTACATAGGCATACAGAGGCCCATTATCAGCGACCATCACTCCTGTGTTCCAATGGTACGTTGTTAGCTAATCCAAGTTTATCATTTTAAAAGGCTAATTGATCATTAGAAACGCTTTTGCAATTATGTTAGCACAGCTGAAAACTGTTGTGCTAATTTAAAGAAGCAAAACAACTGGCCTTTAGACTAGTTGAGTATCTGGAGCATCAGCATTTGTGGGTTCGATTACAGGCTCAAAATGGCCAGAAACAAAGAACTTTCTTCTGAAACTCGTCAGTCTATTCTTGTTCTGAGAAATGAAGGCTATTCCATGCGAGAAATTGCCAAGAAACTGAAGATCTTGTACAAAGCTGTGTGCTACACCCTTCACAGAACAGCGCAAACCTGCTCTAACCAGAATAGAAAGAGGAGTGGGAGGCCCAGGTGCACACCTCACCAAGAGGACAAGTACATTAGTGTCTAGTTTGAGAAAGACTCCTAACAACTTCTCAACTGGCAGCTTCATTAAATAGTACCTGCAAAACACCAGTCTCAACGTCAACAGTGAAGAGGTGACTCCAGGATGCTGGCCTTCTAGGCAGAGTTGAAAAGAAAAAGCCATATCTCAGACTGGCCAATAAAAAGGAAAGATTAAGATGGGCAAAAGAACAGAGACACTGGACAGAGGAAGATTGGAAAAAAGTGTTTGGGACAGACGAATCTAAGTTTGAGGTGTTTGTACCACAAAGAACATTCGTGAGACGCAGAAAAAATGGAAAGGTGCTGGAGGAGTGCTTGATGCCATCTGTCAAGCATGGTGGAGGCAATTTGATGGTCTGGAGGTGCTTTGGCGGTGGTAAAGTGGGAGATTTGTACAGGGTAAAAGGGATCTTGAAGAAGGAAGGCGATCACTCCCTTTTGCAATGCCATGCCATACCCTGTGGACGGCGCTTAATTGGAGCCAATTTCCTCCTACAACAGGACAATGACCCAAAGCACAGCTCCAAACTATGCAAGAACTATTTAGGGAAGAAGCAGTCAGCTGGTATTCTGTCTATAATGGAGTGGCCAGCACAGTCACCGGATCTCAACCCTATTGAGCTGTTGTGGGAGCAGCTTGACCTAAGTGCCAATCCAACTTGTGGGAGGTGCTTCAGGAAGCATGGGGTGAAATCTCTTCAGATTACCTCAACAAATTGACAACTAAAATGCCAAAGTCTGCAAGCCTGTAATTGCTGCAAATTAAGGATTCTTTGACGAAAGGACGCCATTTCAATAAAAAATCGTTGTTTATATTTCCTATTCATTTTGCAACTAATTTCACCTATGTTTTCATGGAAAACAAGGACATTTGTAAGTGACCCCAAACATTTGAACGGTAGTGTAAATACATACATTTTCAATTTTTGTATTTTACCAGGCAAGTTAGTTATGAACAAATTATTCTTTACAATGACGGCCTATGAACAAGACCTGTCTTGTTCAGGGGCAGAACGACAAATTGTTACCTTGTCAGCTCGGGGATTCGATCCACCAACCTTTCGGTTACTGGTCCAACGCTCTAACCACTAGGCTACCTGCTGCCCCTGTGGACACATTGCAGCCCGACGCTATAGGTCTACATACGTGGGAAAAACATACATCTATTTATAACTTTAAAGCTGTTCAAATGGCTAGTGTGTTTAATGTTCCTGAAATGGCACCTTTCTACACCATTTTACAACGCTATTTCCATGCTGAGAAGAGTGACATTTCATACAGTAGGTGCCTTTTGGCAAGTTAATCAGATTTCACTCCCAGAGCCCAGCTCAGGCTGATTTCACTCCCAGAGCCCAGACCAGAGCACAGCTGACTGAGGCCCAATACTATCCACTGAAATGCCTCGCCTCAAGCTTCAAATCCCAAACTCTAAACCCTCACAACCCCAACCCTCTTACAGGGACCAGTTGACCATAACCACCTGTGTGTTTGTGCATGGGTAAGAGTGCTGATCTAGGATTGGCTTTGCCTTAAAGGTCATAATGAGGAATGCTTTTCCAACAGTCTTGAAGGAGTTCCCACATATGCTAAGCACTTGTTGGCTGCTTTTCCTTAACTCAGCGGTCCAACTCATCTCAATTGGGTTGAGGTCAGGGGATTGTGGAGGCCAGATCATCTGATGCAGCACTCCATCACTCTCCTTCTTGGTCAAATAGCCCTTACACATACTGGAGTGTGTTTTGGGTCGTTGTCCTGTTGAAAAACAAATGATGGTCCCATTAAGTGCAAATCAGATGGGATGGTGTATCGCTGCAGAATGCTGTGGTAGCCATGATGGTTAAGTGTGCCTTGAATTCTAAATAAATAACCGACAGTGTCACCAGCAAAGCACCATCACACCTCCTCCTCCATGCTTCACGGTGGGAAGTACACTTGCAGAGATCATCTGTTCACCTACTCTGCATCTCACAAAGACGTGGCGGTTATAACCAAAATTCTCAAATTTGGACAAAGGGACAGATTTCCACCGGTCTAATGTCCATTGCTCTGCCACCCATTTCTGTAGGGTGAGACACCCCCTGGACAGGACGCTAGTCTATCGCAGGGCCTTACCCCTAATCCATCTCCTAAATACTAAAGTTCCAAGCATAGAGGCATCAGGTCCCAATTTTGTTGTCTTTGGTATGACTTGACGGGGGATCAAACCACCAACCTTCCAATCTCAGGGCTGACACACTAACTACTACGGTTACATATGGCTCTGCTTATCCCTATGGATGTGTTTGTTGTTAATGTTGTTGGTATTCTGTTCTCTCCTGTCTCCCAGGCCTGTCACCGTTGTATTGCAGCCTGTTTGGCCTGATGAGGGAGAGCGACCGCATCTGGTTCCCACCCAATCACATCCTCAAACTCCACCAATCAGCAAATGACAGTCTCCTCTTCAGAGTGAGGTGGGATGTGGTCAGGGGACGAGTTTTCATTTTTCTGTTGAAAAGGAAACAGTTAGATATGCTATTAAAAATATGAAGTAATTAAAGTGTGAAATATGCAATGATGTTTAATTAAAGTATCATTGTACAGAAGTAGTATTAGACACAATGTTCTTGTCTTCTATATAGTCTATCTTCTCTCCTCTTCCTGTTTCTTCTCCATTTCTGCGCCCCCCCCCCCCCCCCCCCCCCAGGTACTACTTCCCTGGCTGGTATGGAGGCTCCTGTTCCCTCCGCTATGGAGTCAACAAGGGAATGGACAGCCCAGTGTTTGACGATACTGTCATGTCCTACCTCTTCGCTCAGGTTAGTCTTGGACTATATTTTTTACCAGGAATGTTTTCTGTCTGGTAGTGTGAAATTGAAGAGTGTAGACCTGCTGATCTTGGATCAGCTTTGCCTTAAAGATCATAAGAAATTGGGGCGGCAGCGTAGCCTAGTGGTTAGAGTGTTGGACTAGTAACCGAAAGGTTGCAAGTTCGAATCCCCGAGCTGACAAGGTACAAATCTGTTGTTCTGCCCCTGAACAAGGCAGTTAACCCACTGTTTCTAGGCCGTCATTTGAAAATAATAATTTGTTCTTAACTGACTAGTTAAATAAATAAATAAAATGAATGAGCACTTCTACTCTGAGTTGATTTGTAAATATGGGCTCTAGTCTAACATGTATGCTACAGGCTCCCCTAAAATGGCCTACCTGTAAAGCCACCAGATGCCTTACATTAACCTGAAGTATTAAGTAACCTGATCCCCGGGCTCAATTGCTAGAGAGAGAGAGCCAGCTGGTGAGACCATAATGCCAAGCACAATCAATTTTGGGCGACTGGTTTCTTTAAACCAATCACCAATCAGCGAAGCTGTAAAGTCTGTGTGGTGTAAATAACTGCCTAATCTACCCGTGTGTGTGTGTGTGTGTGTGTGTGTGTCTGTACGTATGCTGAAGAAAAGGGGAAGTAGTGTTGGGAGGGTGAGGCAGTGGTGAAAGCTGTGGCTGGTAGGGCGTGTTTTTGTGTGTACGTGCGTGTTTTTAGAATGTCTGTGTGGACTGTGGTGTCCTTTCAGTTTTTATCTTCACATTCACATTGTCACAGAACACACTGTGTGGGAGAGATTACCCTGTATACGTTAGTTACTATGCCAGGTCCTGCTGTCGTTTTAAAGAGCATAACTTATAAATGCCTTTATGAGCTTAGTTCAACTGTAATACCCCATCACAACCTGAAATACAAGCTTGTTTTACTTCAATATTTGTAAAGATTGAAAATGTAAATGAACACTGTATATAACTGCTTATAACTATAATTTTGATATTTTGGATGGTCAGTCCTTGCATCAATACCTCCGTTTATGAATTTAAGAGTGGTTACATTTCTCCAGGCACATCCCTCAGCTTTTTACCAAAACACAGGCTGGGGGAGGACCCCTTAGTTTATTGTTTCAATGGTGGATGGCCCCTTTAAGTCTATAGAGGCACTGGGTTGCTGTGAGGAAAGCAGTGTTGACTTTATTCCACAGTTCTGAGAACTGAGGTACCTTGTTTCCACATAAAAAAAAGAATACTTTTTCTTTAGTTTCTATTCTTGGAAATGTGGGTTATGTCCCTCAAGACGATCTAGTCTGCTGATGTGGTGTTCGTATCGCCGAAGCCGATGTCTCTTGTGGTTTCACTTGATGTTTATCCACAGAGAGAATACAAGTTCAACTGGACTGGCCAATTCTACAGCTCACAAACACTAAGGTCCCTATCGCTTTTGGTGCAGCACAGAGGCAAACACTAAGATCCCTATCGCTTTTGGTGCAGCACAGAGGCAAACACTAAGATCCCTATCGCTTTTGGTGCAGCACAGAGGCAAACACTAAGATCCCTATCGCTTTTGGTGCAGCACAGAGGCAAACACTAAGATCCCTATCGCTTTTGGTGCAGCACAGAGGCAAACACTAAGATCCCTATCGCTTTTGGTGCAGCACAGAGGCAAACACTAAGATCCCTATGGCTTTTGGTGCAGCACAGAGGCAAACACTAAGATCCCTATCGCTTTTGGTGCAGCACAGAGGCAAACACTAAGATCCCTATCGCTTTTGGTGCAGCACAGAGGCAAACACTAAGATCCCTATCGCTTTTGGTGCAGCACAGAGGCAAACACTAAGATCCCTATCGCTTTTGGTGCAGCACAGAGGCAAACACTAAGATCCCTATCGCTTTTGGTGCAGCACAGAGGCAAACACTAAGATCCCTATCGCTTTTGGTGCAGCACAGAGGCAAACACTAAGATCCCTATCGCTTTTGGTGCAGCACAGAGGCAAACACTAAGATCCCTATGGCTTTTGGTGCAGCACAGAGGCAAACACTAAGAAAAGAAGTGGTGGTGCAGTCAGGAAGACGAGGGATGCAGAGTGTACGTGTTTGAGATGGACAACATTGCAATCGGAATCACTGAACTGCAAATCACCTTGCGTCTTAATAGCATAACTAATCATTATGTAATGAAGTGGTTGTTCCTGCATCCTGCCTTGGTTAAATGGATCTCCTCAAACACACAGGCAGTCTTTTCTCCCCAGTTAGGTTGTAACCCTGCCTGTGGGGGCCTCTTCCTTAGCCAGCATGAACAGACAAAGTGTGCGTCCTAAATGGCACCCTATTCCCAATATTGTGCACTACTTTAGACCATGTCCCATAGGGCTCTAGTGCACTACTTTAGACCAGGGCCCATAAGGCTCTAGTGCACTACTTTAGACCACGGCCCATAGGGCTCTGGTGCACTACTTTAGACCACGGCCCATAGGGCTCTAGTGCACTACTTTAGACCAGGGCCCATAAGGCTCTAGTGCACTACTTTAGACCACGGCCCATAGGGCTCTGGTGCACTACTTTAGACCACGGCCCATAGGGCTCTAGTGCACTACTTTAGACCAGGGCCCATAAGGCTCTAGTGCACTACTTTAGACCACGGCCCATAGGGCTCTGGTCAAAAGTAGTGCAGAAAATGTAGTCTGGAAAACTCAACCCAGGCAACACGGGGACTAAGGTCTAGTTTAAAAAAATAACCTCAGTGATCTCCGTCTTGCTATTGTAGTGATTCAGTTATACTGCACGTAGGCATTGATGTAGGGACATAGTTCCTCTATTCCACGAGTGCATCATTGAACTGAGACCGTAGTCACTGTGTTGCCGAAGGTCCGATTTGTTTAGACTACCCTATTTAGGGTGCCACTTGGGACATGCCACAGAGACCCGAGGCAAGCCACAGAGACCCGAGGCATGCCACAGAGACCCGAGGCATGCCACAGAGACCCGAGGCATGCCACAGATAGGGGTGTATAACAACTGCCTCATGCCTTAACAGCCATGTGATATGTTTGGGGTGTCTGCCAGTCTGCTGTGGCTGTCTGTCATATGTTAACGTTAGCCTCTCTCTCTCTCTCTCTTTCTCTTTCTCTCTCTTTCTCAGTGGCGTAGTGACTTTGTGCATAGCTGGGTGATTTTCCCAGTGAACCATGAGGCCCAGGAGGAGTGTCTTGGCATGGCTGTGTTGGACATGATGAGGATGGCTAAGGAGAGTAGCCAGTCTCCTGTGGACATCTATAACGACACCAGGTGAGTAGTCTGGTAGGAGGAAGATGGAGCATGTTGAACCTAGAAGAAACAGTCAGAGCTGAAAACCGTTTGGTCACAAAGCGATGTGTACACAACGGTCAAACCAGGTGGAATGCAGACCCTTCCCTGCGGTCAGTAAAGAAGGGATGTTAACCCTGGGCGGTGTCCTGTCTGAAATCCATCCCTAGATCCCCTTCAACCGCTGAGTTGTACTGTTCATACACTTCACAATCAGGGTTCAATACAAATCATGTTTTGGCATATGATATTGTAGTGGGCAATAATATCTGATATGTGTACACTACCGGTCAAAAGTTTTAGAACACCTCTCATTCAAGGGTTTTTCTTTATTTTTACTATTTTCTATATTGTAGAATAACAGTGAAGACATCAAAACTATGAAATAACACGTATGGAATCATGTAGTGAGCAAAAAAGTGTTAAACAAATCACCTCACTCCAATCCACCCCACCCACCCACCTCACTCCAATCCACCCCACCTCACTCCAATCCACCCCACCTCACTCCAATCCACCCCACCCACCCACCTCACTCCAATCCACCCCACCCACCCACCTCACTCCAATCCACCCCACCCACCCACCTCACTCCAATCCACCCCACCCACCCACCTCACTCCAATCCACCCCACCCACCCACCTCACTCCAATCCACCCCACCCACTCACCTCACTCCAATCCACCCCACCCACCTCACTCCAATCCACCCCACCTCACTCCAATCCACCCCCACCCCACCCACCTCACTCCAATCCACCCCCACCCACCTCACTCCAATCCACCCCCACCCACCTCACTCCAATCCACCCCCACCCCACCCACGTCACTCCAATCCACCCCCACCCACCTCACTCCAATCCACCTCACCTCACTCCAATCCACCCCCACCCACCCACCTCACTCCAATCCACCCCACCCACCTCACTCCAATCCACCCCCACCCACCTCACTCCAATCCACCTCACCTCACTCCAATCCACCCCCACCCACCCACCTCACTCCAATCCACCCCACCCACCTCACTCCAATCCACCCCCACCCACCTCACTCCAATCCAATCCACCCCACCCACCTCACTCCAATCCACCCCCACCCACCTCACTCCAATCCACCTCACCTCACTCCAATCCACCCCCACCCACCCACCTCACTCCAATCCACCCCACCCACCTCACTCCAATCCACCCCCACCCACCTCACTCCAATCCAATCCACCCCACCCACCTCACTCCAATCCACCCCCACCCACCTCACTCCAATCCACCCCACCTCACTCCAATCCACCCCCACCCACCTCACTCCAATCCAATCCACCCCACCCACCTCACTCCAATCCACCCCCACCCACCTCACTCCAATCCACCTCACCTCACTCCAATCCACCCCCACCCACCCCACCTCACTCCAATCCACCCCACCCACCTCACTCCAATCCACCCCACCCACCTCACTCCAATCCACCCCCACCCACCCACCTCACTCCAATCCACCCCCACCCCACCTCACTCCAATCCACCCCCACCCCACCTCACTCCAATCCACCCCACCCACGTCACTCCAATCCACCCCACCTCACTCCAATCCAATCCACCCCCACCCCACCTCACTCCAATCCACCCCACCCACCTCAATCCAATCCACCCCACCCACCTCACTCCAATCCACCCCCACCCACCCACCTCACTCCAATCCACCCCACCCACGTCACTCCAATCCACCCCACCCACCTCACTCCAATCCACCCCACCCACCCACCTCACTCCAATCCACCCCACCCACGTCACTCCAATCCACCCCACCCACCTCACTCCAATCCAATCCACCCCCACCCCACCTCACTCCAATCCACCCCACCCACCTCACTCCAATCCACCCCACCCACCTCAATCCAATCCACCCCCACCCACCTCACTCCAATCCACCCCACCCACCTCACTCCAATCCACCACAGCCCATGTTCTTAAAACCTGTATTGTGTTTGTTGTTTCACATAATTCTGCTCTTTGCTGCTATTGATACTAGTATGTAACTAAACCAATCCTTTCACCTTCCCTCCTCAGCTATAAGTCGTTCCTGCCCAAGAATATGCGTGCCCATATCCAAGAGTACCACTTTGTGACCCGGAAGAGGATCCGCCATCGCTTCAGGAAGTTCATCCAGCAGTTCAGCCAGTGTAAAGCCACGGCTCGTGACCTCAAGCTCAAATACCTGGTGAACCTGGAGACGCTGCACCCAGCCTTCTACTCGGAGTGCTTCCGTGTCACCGAGTCCTTGGAAGGAGAGGTCACCATCGTCGTCACAGGAAACAACGGCATCCAGTGGTCCCGGGAGGAGGATAAGGAGGCAGACAAGGTAGGGGGAGGAGTAGCGTTCTCTTCTCTTCTTTCACTTTCGCTTCCTTTTTATTCTTGTTCCTTGTTCTCCTCGTATTTTTCTTTAGAATTTTTTCTTCTCGTCTTCTCCTTTTCTTTCTGTTTTCTGAAAGCACATATGACCAGTTGAGACAACCACAAAGGGGCTAGAGTTAGTCACGTGTTCAAATAGTCTCCTGTAATAATGTCAGAGAAAGGATGTTTTGAAGCGGTTGTGCATTCAGGATGGCTGCTACTACTCTTACTCTCTCTCTCTATAGGGTTTCCAGACGTACTGTGATTTCCCTGAAGTTATTGACATCAGCATCAAACAAGCCAACAAGGATGGCTCTATCGAGAGTCGCATCGTCACCATCAACAGACAGGACAGTCAGACTCTGGTACGATGACTCTGCTAACCTCAACTCAGACAGGGATAAGGACATCATTTGTGTCTGAAATGACAAGCTATTTCCTATATAGTGCACTACTTTTGAGCAGGGCCATAGGGCCAAGTGCACTTTGTAGGGGGAACAGGGTGACATTTTGGACTCAGCCCAACTGTTATGTTAGATCAGAACAGGAAGATTTCTCATGTATTATGTGTAACAGAGAACTGATTAATCTCTCATATCCTCGTCCATCTCTCTCTGCTACACAGGAGCTGGAGTTCCGTTCCCTGTCGGAGGCTCTGTCCTTTGTGTCTTTGGTGGATGGCTACTACCGGCTCATAGCAGACGCTCACCACTTCCTGTGTAAAGAGGTGGCGCCCCCTAGGCTGCTGGAGGCCATTCAGAGTTACTGCCATGGTCCAGTCTCGTAAGTCTAGACTAGGCACATATACTGTACAAACACAAGAACATCCACACACACATAGACACGTGTACTAGGGGTGTGCGGCTCAGCAGGTTTGTTCACCCGCCCGCTATTGCTAATAACCCATCTGCAACCAACCGCCCTGCCTATATGTGATAACGTGACAATCTGAGGCCTATACCCTAACCCGCTAATATAGAAAATGCACAACGGTAGGCTTGTCGGAGACGGCGTAACGATTTGATAGGGGGTGCAGGACTTGATTTGCCTGATATGTTAGATATGTTTCTGCTTAGCCTTACAAATTGTTGGAAATTCTATTTGTTAGTCAACTTGTATATAATTAGATACATGCAGCGTCTCTTCTGTCATTATATGATGCCCTAGAAGACTAAATCTACCCTTTAGGTGTCCGCATGCTTCCCAGCCAAAACAGTTCGGTAGAGTTTGTGTATATATTATAACATTTTGTGTATATATTATAACATTTTAGGACGTTTTTGTTTGTTTTGGACTTCGGTTAGCGTTTTTTTTCAGCTGTTCGGGCACACATTTTTCTGGAGGCAAGCCGAAGTTCGGAGCTGAAGTCTACGCCCCTTCTTCAGTGATTGGTCAACAGTAGGGATTCTTCAATAAAGTATTTGTTGTCATTCAACGAGAGACGACTCATTTTAATGCACATTTTTTCATTGAGAAATACTGCACCAAGCGTCTTAATTAGATGTAAAAATTGCGCATTTAAGATCTCTTCGGCAAAAACATTGAAGTTAATGACAGATTGAGTTATCATAGATTTATTCTGACTATTTTGAGGAAGTGTCTACTGGCTACCGTGTTTCAAAATGGAGAAACCGTATTATTGCCGCTTTTTCAATTTTTTCAAGGGAAGGTCTTTTAAGGGAGTATGCGAGCACACTTGCTCGGCTAGGCACTAGCCAAACTGAAGCATGCTGACGCCTTTACCCACCAGAATGTCAAATCGATAAAATGAATGCTTCAATCTAGTTGACATTGGTAAAGTTTTCTGTCATCTCTGCTTGTTTCTCAGAGCGAAGACGTTTAGGGACCTGTAGGGGAAAAAACAGGAAAGACTTTCAGTGCAAAACATCCAAATGACATCAGATTGATCGGTTGTACGGAAATAGGAAGCTGTGTAAACGACCCAACATGTTTCTGATAAGATTTCAGTTCAGCTTGGATGCATATTTAATGTGGTTGAAAAACTATCAGCTTTTATGATGCTGATAAATATAGCACCTCTACAGACGGTATCTAACTGACCATTCATGTTCTCTCAAGATACTGAAATAAATCATATTTCTCTACTCCTGTTCCCCAGTAATAATTTAGCCTACATTTGGTGTATCATTTTAGTGCAAGAAATGCAAAGAAAGAGGACAAGTAAGGCAGCTGGTACGTTTCAATAAACTGTAGTGAACTATTAACGGAATATATTTACAAAACAACACGAAGCAGACAGCATAGAACATCAGGACGCAAAACGGCAACGTGTTTCCACTCAGGCACTGCAAGAACAGCTTCATTCAACGAGAGTTCATATTAAGGCTATGTGAGAGGTTATAGACCTACAGTCAGTGTCCAGATTTCAGTTTCCATTTTACCCATCTGAACAGTAGTCTACAGTTCCCTTGACGTGTCATCGGCCTATTTGAAGTGCGATCTTGTGACTGTTGAATTTGTATAGCGCCTCACAATCATCACACATAAAACTGTTATCATCCTCTTTTACCACTTCATCAAATCTTTCCCAAACATTACTTTCTGGTCCTCCCTTCTCTTTATTTTCAACTCTACATTTCACAGCTTTTCTCTTATTGAAATAAACTCCGACATTGTACTTTTTGCGTTTAACTTTTTCTGCCCGTTCCCAAAAGCATTTGGGGATTGGCGTGTAGTCTATTTGAGGATTGGCGTGTAGGCTATTTGGTGATTGGCGTGTAGGCTATTTGGGGATTGGCGTGTAGACTATTTGGGGATTGGCGTGTAGACTATTTGGGGATTGGCGTGTAGACTATTTGGTGATTAGTGTGTAGTCTATTTGGGGATTGGCGTGTAGGCTATTTGGGGATTGGCGTGTAGGCTATTTGGGGATTGGCGTGTAGTCTATTTGGGGATTGGCGTGTAGACTATTTGGGGATTGGCGTGTAGACTATTTGGGGATTGGCGTGTAGGCTATTTGGGGATTGGCGTGTAGACTATTTGGGGATTGGCGTGTAGGCTATTTGGTGAACGTACAGTTAGCCTCTAAAGTTTAGGCTTACGCACTAATGACAGAGAGCCTAAAATAATGTAATGTAGCCTATAGATATAAATTGCACATTTATGCATTTTTAAAGAAATTGTTTTGATTTTATTCAACACGCCCTTCATCCATACAAAATGTCATGACCCTAAACCCGTTTGTCCCGCTGATATAACCTCGTCGACCCTCTCATCACTAACTTGTACATATACAAGCACAGTACGACCATGACTGACCATACTGTCTCTCTCTCCTCAGGATGGACTTTGCTATCAGTAAGCTGCGGCGGTCTGGGAATCAGAAGGGTCTGTACATCCTCCGTAGCAGCCCTAAGGACTACAACAAATACTTCCTGTCTTTTGTAGTGGGCGTGAGTACCATACCATACAGGTTGTTGAAAGACATGGTGCTAAGTGAGTTTAGTCCAGACCCTTCAAAGTTTCCAGATCTGAAAGGGTCCGGATAGGTATGCAGGTGTACTGGTGCAGCTTTCACCATATTGCTAATACCTTAGAAATCTACAAACTTTGAAGGGTAAGGACCAATAGGGAGTGTTAGGGTGCATATCTGATCTGTGTCCCCTGCAGTGTGACAGCCTAGTTGAGTACAAGCACTGCCAGATAGTGAAGACAGACCAGGGAGACTACATCCTCTCTGGGGCCAAGAAGAGTTTTGGTTCTCTGAGGGAGCTGCTCCACCGCTACCAGAAAGAAGCTCTGCGCTCTGACGGACACGTCTTCCAGTTCACCAAGTGCTGCCCGCCTAAAGCTAAAGGTGAGGTGGTCAGGGAATAAGGGTCATAGCTGTGTTTTGGGATTTATAACAATATCAGAAACTAGCCAACTTCATTTCTTTGGCCGATATTAGCAATGTGGGCTGACGTCAGCTCTCCAGCCACACTCAACACAAAGTCTATATTCTCACAGTAGTTTGATAAACAATGTTGTTGTGTTGCTACCATGTTATTGCCATGTTGTGTTGCTGTCATGCTGTGTTGTCTTGTGTCGCTGTCATGCTATGTTGTTGTCTTAGGTCTCTCTTTATGTAGTGTTGTCCCTCTTGTCATGATGTGTGTTTTGTCCTATATTTATATAATTTATTTTAATCCCAGCCCCCGTCCCCGTGGGAGGCCTTCTGGTAGGCCGTCATTGTAAATAAGAATTTGTTCTCAACTGACTTGCCTAGTTAAATAAAGGTTAACTATATCAAAAAAGAATGCACTATCGTTTAAAAGGAGACGTGGCACAAGTATTGTAGTTCTTGTTAAACGATCATGTAGGCCATAGCGTTCCAGAGGGTTTATTTTGGTCACGTATGTTCACCATGATGTTCCATTCCTTTGTCTATAGTCAAACACAACAGAAACAGTTGGACAAGGCCTGTGAGCTGCGTCGACCCCACGTCACATGTACTGTACATAACATTATGTTGTGTCCCATACAGTACCAGTCAAACGTTTGGACACACCTACTCATTCAAGGGTTTTTCTTTCATTTGTACTATTTTCTACATTGTAGAATAATAGTGAAGACATCAAAACTATGAAATAACACATATGGAATCATGTAGTAACCAAAAAAGTGTTAAACAAATCAAAATATATTTTATATTTGAGGTTTTGCAAAGTAGCTACCCTTTGCCTTGTTGACAGCATTGCACTCTCTGTTCAGGGTCTACCAGAACTTGTCCGACTTGTTTTTGTTTAGCGTTTAAAACCTTTTTTGCTGCGGTATGCCCTAATGAATACGACCCATAAAGAGGACTAGATGATGTGCTCCTAGCTCACTTAACGTCCTGGTCTGGGTTCCCTGTGTCTGCAGACAAGTCTAACCTGTTGGTGTGCCGCAGTAACCAGGGGGCTGAGGTCCCCCTGTCCCCCTCTCTGCACAGACACAACATCAGCCAGATGGTCTTCCACAAGATACGCAAGGAGGATCTTGTCATCGTAAGATTACCTCTCTGTCACTCACTCTCCTTCTCCCATGACTGAAAGGTCAGTTAACATCCATTCCTATTATGGTGTAATGACCTCTTTAACCTGTGACACGGTCACATACACCATGACTGAAAGGTCAGTTAACATCCATTCCTATTATGGTGTAATGACCTCTTTCACCTGTGACACGGTCACATACACCTGCATGTACCTGCTGATATTGCCACTCACACACACACGATAGAGGACTTCAATCGGAGACTGAATTGTCGCTCCTTAACTGGTTCAGGTGAAATGGTGGCATGAGATCTCAACTATGATATGAATAATGTAGGTTAATAAAATATAAAATATACATAGAAATAAACACTCACAAATACAATTGAAATAAGGGGTGGATGTGTTTGGCTGACCAGGGGAGAGGCTCTTAGACCCGGTGTTCCCTGTGTGTTACAGAAAGATAGTCTGGGACAGGGGACGTTTACGAAGATCTTCTGTGGCGTGAGGAAGGAGCTGGGAGACTACGGAGAGATTCACCAGATGGATGTCCTTGTTAAGATCCTGGATAAGGCTCACCGAAACTACTCCGAGGTTGGTGGAGAACCTCTCCTCACCTCCAGCCAACAACATGTAGTGTTAAGGACATGGACTTGGAGTCTTTTTGCAATAGTTCTTTAAAGGGACATGACTCTTCCATTGCTGACAAGTCATTTTATTTAGCACAATGTTTTGACAATTAATGTGTTCATTTTCTATGTTTCCTTACATTTCCTACTATACAATATTTAACTCGGTCTGACGGCTCTTCTCTCTTCTCTCCAGTCGTTCTTTGAAGCCGCCAGTATGATGAGCCAGCTATCCCATAAGCACCTGCTCCTCACCTATGGCGTGTGTGTCTGCGGAGAGGAGAGTAAGTGACATTACCAAACTAAATTATACCTCTCACCGTTTCCTCTGTTAGCCTCCCTCTACCTCCATCCCATCCGTTTCCTCTGTTAGCCTCTCTCTGTCTCCATCCCAACCATTTCCTCTGTTAGCCTCCCTCTGTCTCCATCCCAACCGTTTCCTCTGTTAGCCTCCCTCTGTCTCCATCCCAACCGTTTCCTCTGTTAGCCTCCCTCTGTCTCCATCCCAACCGTTTCCTCTGTTAGCCTCCCTCTGTCTCCATCCCAACCGTTTCCTCTGTTAGCCTCCCTCTGTCTCCATCCCAACCGTTTCCTCTGTTAGCCTCCCTCTGTCTCCATCCCAACCGTTTCCTCTGTTAGCCTCCCTCTACCTCCATCCCAACCGTTTCCTCTGTTAGCCTCCCTCTACCTCCATCCCAACCGTTTCCTCTGTTAGCCTCCCTCTACCTCCATCCCAACCGTTTCCTCTGTTAGCCTCCCTCTACCTCCATCCCAACCTTGGCCTATGCTCCATGGGGCCATGGGCCTAAGCCAGCGTTTCCCACTCAGTCCTGGGTCCTACTCTACTGGTTAAAATAATCCAAGCTTCATGATGAGGTGATTGTTTGAATCAGCTGTGTAGTTTTAGGGCAACAACCAAAACGTGCACCGCCTGGGGTCTCCAGGATCGAGTTTTGGAAACGATGGCCAAAGCTAACCCAAGCCGCCTCTTCTCACCACCCTATCCCCTCAGGGTTCTGACCTTCTCTCACCCCAAACTCTATCTCTATCTCCTCTCTACAAAACTGTTGTCTGTCTGTCTGTCTGTCTGTCTGTCTGTCTGTCTGTCTGTCTGTCTGTCTGTCTGTCTGTCTGTCTGTCTGTCTGTCTGTCTGTCTGTCTGTCTGTCTGTCTGTCTGTCTGTCTGTCTGTCTGTCGTCTGTCTGTCTGTCTGTCTGTCTGTCTGTCTGTCTGTCCTGTCTGTCCTGTCCTGTCCTGTCCTGTCCTGTCCTGTCCTGGTCCTGTCCTGTCCTGTCCTGTCCTGTCCTGTCCTGTCCTGTCCTGTCCTGTCCTGTCCTGTCCTGTCCTGTCCTGTCCTGTCCTGTCCTGTCCTGTCCTGTCCTGTCCTGTCCTGTCCTGTCCTGTCCTGTCCTGTCCTGTCCTGTCCCTGTCCTGTCCTGTCCTGTCCTGTCCTGTCCTGTCCTGTCTGTGATAGGGGTCTATTCCTAGTTAAGTTCAACTGTGGGGGCTGTGGATTAAACACAGCAGTTCATTAGGGCATTCAACAGAACACGGAAATTAACGTTTCTTATTGGACAAGTCCAGGTAGTCCCTCCCCCATTTCAGGCAGTTTTCTTCCGTTTGTAGCCTAATGCTTTCTGGGTAACATCAGGGCCAGCATCGGTCTGGAATAAAATCCTTTTTTAACCGTGTGCCTGCTGAACTGGCCGAGGCTCTAGGTTAATCCTATGTTATGTAAGGACTGGAGCAGCCAGCTGTTGTAGGAAGTAGGCTTCGCTCTATATATCACTAGGCATGGTCATGCCTGGTTTTAAAGGTGTGTGTGTGTGTGTGTGTGTGTGTGTGTGTGTGTGTGTGTGTGTGTGAGATCCAGCACTCAAGTGGATCAATGAAGATTGATTTGATACCGTATGAATAAGAATATCCATGTGGATTGAGATTGGATGCTTTTACCCACCAGTCCCTATTGACCAGAGAAGTTGGGAAATGGCTCATCGAAACAGTATGGCAGTTTCAAGCCCCTTTATTTGATGTGCTACAGTGGTCCAGCTGTGATGTGTTGAATTATAACCCTTTCAGACATGATGGTGCAGGAATATGTGAAGTTTGGCTCCCTGGATACATACCTAAAGAAGAACAAGAGCTCTGTGAACATCACCTGGAAGCTAGAGGTGGCCAAGCAGCTGGCTTGGGCTATGCATTACCTGGTAAGACCAATCAATCAATCAGTCAAATAACCAATCATCCAATTACCTAGTAAGACACCCTAATCATAATAATCAGGAAGAAACTCCATTCACAAGGCCCCAGATGGTTCACCGAATGGATGCAGTCCCTGAACAGTAAATGGTTTTGGATAGAAGCCGTCTGCTATTTGTCCTGGGTGGTCTAGTGCTCAGCGTTGTGGCCCACATCTCCAAACCAGCGTTTTCATGGGTTCAAATCTGACCCACTGTCTTTGGCTGCGTTTACACAGGCAGCCCAATTCTGATCTTTTTCCACCAATTGATCTTTTGGCCAATCAGATCAGCTCTTTTGCCAATAATTCGGCAAACGATCGGAATGGGCTGCCTGTGTTAAAGCAGCCAATGTGATTCCCCCCCCCCCCCCCATCTTTCCCACTTTCTCTCTCCTCTCTGTCCAATAAAACATATTAAATATAACTGCATCTGATCTCAGTGTAATGGTGTAACATCTGTGTTCAATCTGCCACTAATCAGTCCACCATGTTCAACTGAATAACAGGAGGATAAGAACCTGGTCCATGGGAATGTGTGTGCCAAGAATGTTCTGTTGAGCCGCGAGGAGGACAGGAAGACTGGGAACCCCCCCTTCATCAAACTGAGTGACCCTGGAATCAGCATCACGGTGCTGCCTAAAGATGGTGAGTACCAGCCCGTGTGTTAGTTATTACAAAGAGATACTGTACTAAGAAATGGTACTTTACTGAACTTTTGCACGTTGTTTTACAATACTATGTGTAAACTATCTAGCTTGGTTACGCAGCGACACATGGTGCAAGGTGTTTTGGGGGGGTTTGTTCCTAATGTTTTGTACACTAACAGCTAAAAGCATACAACGCACAAACAAACAAGGTCAGGAAGGAAGTCTCTTTCATGTGTGCTGTATATTTTCCCACCCCATTGTCCTGTCCTCCCCTGTCCCTCCAGTCCTTGTGGAGCGCATCCCCTGGGTACCTCCCGAGTGTTTACAGGAGGACAGACACCTCACTCTAGCTACAGATAAGTGGGCCTTCGGCACCACTCTGTGGGAGATCTGTAGTGGAGGAGACAGACCACTCGGCACACTGGACTGCTCCAAGGTGCAATTCACACTTTTATTCATGGAATAATTACATATTGCTATATATATATATTAATAATTATATATTTCTAATTCTAATTTGTTAGTAATGGTAAGCCTTGTGCGAGCCAGGACGGTCTATAGGCAGGAGTCCATCTCCTGTTTCTGTACCATTACAGCTCCACTGTAAATTACAGCCAAATATCAAGGTGGTTTTTACAAGCAGGAAATCAGATGAATTTAAATCAAAGTCGAAGATGTCCAACCTGAGGGTTTTGTGCCTCAGTTTACTGGTATGTTACAGTATGTTATGTTTAGAGAGACATAGTTGTCTTGTCTGGACACTGGGACTAAAGCTGTCTTCTAACATTATGTCTTCATCAGGTTTGTCTTTGTCTTGTTAAACACTGTCCAACTGTCATGCACAGCATAATAATCTATTATTAGTAACGTACTAGAGTTATGTTTCTAGTTGATGTCGTCCTCTTGTCCTCTGTAGAAACAGCTGTTCTATGAAGACCACCACCAGCTGCCTGCACCTAAGTGGACAGAGCTGGCCAACCTGATCAACAGCTGTATGGACTATGATCCGTCCAGCAGACCGTCCTTCAGAGCTGTCATCAGAGACCTCAACAGTCTCTTCACTCCTGGTTGGTTGTCTCCTCTCTTTCTAGTGCTCTGCACACTGACAAACATGTCCTAGTCATTTCACTGATACTGGCCCAGTGGCTCAGTGTGTTATACCAAGACACTGGCAACAGCAGTTCCATTCTCACATGGATTACAACATATTCTGAATGTAGGCTTTGGGTCTCTGTCAGTGTTGGCAGTTCTATGACACTTTGGGGTAAAAATGTATGCTAGATTAGCATGTATGTTTTGGTTTATTTCCAGAAGGTGTTGATTGTCTCCTGTCTCCTGCTCCAGACTATGAGTTGCTGGTGGAGAGTGACATGGTGCCCAACAGGGCCAGAGGGTTTGGGTTCCCAGGGGCCTTTGAGAACCAAAACCCTGCTCAGTTTGAAGAGAGACATCTCATCTTCCTCAAGCAGCTGGGCAAGGTTAGACAACACACACGCCACCACTCTGTCTCTCACTCACTCTCTGTCTCTCACTCACTCTGTCTCTCACTCACTCTGTCTCACTCACTCTGTCTCTCACTCACTCTCTGTCTCTCTGTCACTCACTCTCTCACTCTCTGTCACTCTGTCTCTCTGTCTCAGTCACTCTGTCGCTCTCTCACTCACTCACTCTCTCTCTGTCACTCTCTCTGTCACTCACTCTGTCTCAATTCAAGGGGCTTTATTGGCATGGGAAACATATGTTTACATTGCCAAAGCAAGTGAAGTAGATTATAAACAAAAGTGAAATAAACAATAAAAATGAACAGTAAACATTACACTCACAGAAGTTCCAAAAGAATAAAGACATTACAAATGTCATATTATGTCTATATACAGCGTTGTAACGATGTGCAAATGGTTAAAGTACAAAAGGGAAAATAAATAAACATAAATATGGGTTGTATTTACAACGGTGTTTGTTCTTCACTGGTTGACCTTTTCTTGGCGCACTGTGGTATTTCACCCAGTAGATATGGGAGTCTCTCTGTGTCTCTCGCTCTGTGTCTCTCGCTCTGTGTCTCTCGCTCTGTGTCTCTCGCTCTGCCGCTGTCGCTCTGCCTCTCGCTCTGCCGCTCTGTCTCTCCGTGTCTGTCTCTGTCTCTCTCGCTCTTTTTCTCTCTTTTCACTCCCTCTGCACATTTTACTCTCTCTAACTCCCTCCCTCTCTGCACTTTTTACTCCCCCTCTCTCTCTCTCCCCCTCTCTCTCTCCCCTCTCTCTCCCTCTCTCTCTCTCAGGGTAACTTTGGCAGTGTGGAGATGTGTAGGTACGACCCTCTGCAGGATAATACTGGGGAGGTTGTAGCAGTCAAGAAGCTGCAGCACAGCACAGCAGAACACCTCCGAGACTTTGAACGGGAGATAGAGATCCTCAAGTCCCTTCAGCATGACAACATCGTCAAGTACAAGGGAGTGTGTTACAGTGCTGGTGAGATTTACCATCATCATAACTCGAGTAACTTAAATCACCAAGGCAGGGATCAAATCTAACTGCCTGGAGCTCAGGACCTGAACCAAGGATATGCTGATTCTTGATACCTTTTCAAAGGAAACACTTTGAAGTTGATGGAAATGTGAAATGAATGTAGGAGAATATAACACATTAGATCTGGTAAAAGATAATACCATGCTTTTCTTGTTTGTTTCTTGTTCCAGAGAAAGGCCGTAATGTATTATTCCTGCCCAGGCGCAATTTAGATTCTGGCCACTAGATGACAGCAGTGTATGTGCAAAGTTTTAGTCTTATCCAATGAACCATTGCATATCTGTTCAAAATGTTGTCTCAAGACTGGCCAAATGTGACTAATTGGTTTATTAATACATTTTCAAGTTCATAATTGTGCACTCCTCAAACAATGGTATTCTTTCACTGTAATAGCTACGGTACCTTGGACAGTGCAGTTAGATTAACAAGAATTTAAGTTTTCTGCCCATATCAGATATGTCTATGTCCTGGGAAATGTTACAACCTCATGCTAATCACATTAGCGCACGTTAGCTTAACCGTCCCGTGGGGGGGGGGTCACCTATCCCGTAGAGGTTAAATCACCAAGGCAGGAGATCAGTGCATCGGGTCCATTTTGTGTAAGACTGGCCAGGATTGTGTTTAGTAGCGCAGAGGTTTTCAAATCTTTTTCTCTGGGACCTCCAGATGTTTCACAAGGTTATTGTAGCCCTGGACTGATTTCCCTAATCAGGGGCTTGATAATTAGCTGACCAGTAAAATCAGGAACGGCTGAGGCTTCCTCTGTCGGGTTCCTCTCTGACCCTCTCCCTCTGTCGGGTTCCTCTCTGACCCTCTTCCTCCCCTTTGTTCTGTGTCTGTCTGACCCTCTCCTTCTGTTGGGTTCCTCTCTGACCCTCTCCTTCTGTTGGGTTCCTCTCTGACCCTCTCCCTCTGTCGGGTTCCTCTCTGACCCTCTCCCTCTGTCGGGTTCCTCTCTGACCCTCTCCTTCTGTTGGGTTCCTCTCTGACCCTCTTCCTCTGTTGGGTTCCTCTCTGACCCTCTCCTTCTGTTGGGTTCCTCTCTGACCCTCTCCCTCTGTCGGGTTCCTCTCTGACCCTCCTCCTCTGTCGGGTTCCTCTCTGACCCTCTTCCTCTGTCGGGTTCCTCTCTGACCCTCTTCCTCTGTCGGGTTCCTCTCTGACCCTCTTCCTCTGTTGGGTTCCTCTCTGACCCTCTTCCTTCTCTCTGCTCTGTGTCTGTCTGATCCTCTTCCTCTGCTCTGTGTCTGTCTGATCCTCTTCCTCTGCTCTGTGTCTGTCTGATCCTCTTTCTCTCCTCTGTTCTGTGTCTGTCTGATCCTCTTCCTCTCCTCTTCCTAGGCCGGAGGAACCTGCGTCTGATCATGGAGTACCTCCCCTACGGCAGTCTGAGGGACTACCTCATCAAGAACAAGGACCGCTTCGACTACAAGAAGCTCCTGCACTACGCCTCACAGATCTGCAAGGTACTCTACTCCTCTACTCCTGTAATACTGTACTCCTCTACTCCTGTAATACTCTACTCCTGTAATACTGTACACCTGTAATACTCTACTCCTGTAATACTCTACTCCTCTACTCCTGTAATACTGTACTCCTCTACTCCTGTAATACTCTACTCCTGTAATCCTCTACTCCTGTAATACTCTACTCCTCTACTCCTGTAATACTCTACTCCTGTAATACTCTACTCCTCTACTCCTGTAATACTCTACTCCTGTAATACTCTACTCCTCTACACCTGTAATACTCTACTCCTGTAATACTCTACTCCTCTACTCCTGTAATACTGTACACCTGTAATACTGTACTCCTCTACTCCTGTAATACTCTACTCCTGTAATACTCTACTCCTCTACTCCTGTAATACTGTACTCCTCTACTCCTGTAATACTCTACTCCTCTACTCCTGTAATACTGTACTCCTGTAATACTGTACTCCTGTAATACTCTACTCCTCTACTCCTGTAATACTCTACTCCTGTAATACTGTACACCTGTAATACTCTACTCCTCTACTCCTGTAATACTGTACTCCTGTAATACTGTACTCTACTACTCTAGTACTGTACTCCTCCACTCCTGTAATCTTGTAATACTGTACTCTGTAATACTGTATTCCTGTAATACTGTATTTATGTAATACTGTACTCCTGTAATCCTGTAATACTGTACTCTGTAATACTGTATTCCTGTAATACTGTATTTATGTAATACTGTAATCCTGTAATACTGTACTCTGTAATACTGTATTCCTGTAATACTGTATTTATGTAATATACTCCTGTAATACTGTAAAAACAGCTGTACAGAAGATGGTATGTTATAACATCAATCAATCAAATGACGATGATTGATATGTCATCACTGCTGCTCATCATCACTGAGGTCAAAAGAAACCTGCAGAAAGAAATCTCTTACAATGAATTCATCAGTTAATATCTATTTGATCGATATCTATGTGAGAGGTATTTATATAGATATATTGTTGAGGTATGTGGAGCATCCTTGGGGTTTCCCATGGTAAAACAACAGCCTTACCTGTGTTCTGTAGGGCATGGACTACCTGGCGACCAAACGCTACATCCACCGGGACTTGGCCACGCGGAACATCCTGGTAGAGAGCGAGCTGAGGGTGAAGATAGGAGACTTTGGCCTCACTAAGGTCCTGCCTCAGGACAAGGACTACTACACTGTCAGAGAGCCGGGAGAGAGTCCCATCTTCTGGTGAGAAAAGATACAACATCTTTTAGCAGACAGAGAATCATGTTTCTCTCTAACATCTCTCAGCAGACAGAGAATCGTGTTTCTCTCTAACATCTCAGCAGACAGAGGAGAGAATCATGTTTCTCTCTAACATCTCAGCAGACAGAGAGAATCATGTTTCTCTCTAACATCTCTCAGCAGACAGAGAATCATGTTTCTCTCTAACATCTCTCAGCAGACAGAGAATCATGTTTCTCTCTAACATCTCAGCAGACAGAGGAGAGAATCATGTTTCTCTCTAACATCTCTCAGCAGACAGAGAATCATGTTTCTCTCTAACATCTCAGCAGACAGAGGAGAGAATCATGTTTCTCTCTAACATCTCAGCAGACAGAGAATCATGTTTCTCTCTAACATCTCAGCAGACAGAGGGTAGAATCATGTTTCTCTCTAACATCTCAGCAGACAGAGGAGAGAATCATGTTTCTCTCTAACATCTCAGCAGACAGAGGAGAGAATCATGTTTCTCTCTAACATCTCAGCAGACAGAGGAGAGAATCATGTTTCTCTCTAACATCTCTCAGCAGACAGAGGAGAGAATCATGTTTCTCTCTAACATCTCTCAGCAGACAGAGGAGAGAATCATGTTTCTCTCTAACATCTCAGCAGACAGAGAATCATGTTTCTCTCTAACATCTCTCAGCAGACAGAGGAGAGAATCATGTTTCTCTCTAACATCTCTCAGCAGACAGAGGGTAGAATCATGTTTCTCTCTAACATCTCAGCAGACAGAGGGTAGAATCATGTTTCTCTCTAACATCTCAGCAGACAGAGGGTAGAATCATGTTTCTCTATAACATCTCAGCAGACAGAGGAGAGAATCATGTTTCTCTCTAACATCTCTCAGCAGACAGAGAGAATCATGTTTCTCTCTAACATCTCTCAGCAGACAGAGGGTAGAATCATGTTTCTCTCTAACATCTCTCAGCAGACAGAGGAGAGAATCATGTTTCTCTCTAACATCTCAGCAGACAGAGAATCATGTTTCTCTCTAACATCTCTCAGCAGACAGAGGAGAGAATCATGTTTCTCTCTAACATCTCTCAGCAGACAGAGGAGAGAATCATGTTTCTCTCTAACATCTCAGCAGACAGAGGGTAGAATCATGTTTCTCTCTAACATCTCAGCAGACAGAGGAGAGAATCATGTTTCTCTCTAACATCTCAGCAGACAGAGGGTAGAATCATGTTTCTCTCTAACATCTCAGCAGACAGAGGAGAGAATCATGTTTCTCTCTAACATCTCAGCAGACAGAGGGTAGAATCATGTTTCTCTCTAACATCTCAGCAGACAGAGGGTAGAATCATAGTCTTTTGAATGAGTCGGCATATATTTTTCCTGATTTTAAAGTAATCTGGATTTTTCGGACACAATCCTCTATGTATTTGTTCCTATTTATTTTGTGTGTGAGTTTATTTGACTTTGTTGTGTTGAAGGTATGCCCCAGAGTCTCTGACAGAGAGCAAGTTTTCAGTGGGCTCTGACGTGTGGAGCTTTGGAGTGGTCCTCTATGAGCTGTTCAGTGACAAGAACTGCAGTCCTCCAGCTGTACGTATCTTCTGCTGCTCCTCTTCTTCAATCTCACACTTTCACTTTTCATCTGTAATGCTGTGGTGCCTCCTCTGTCTCCGTCAGTCAACCTTTCTCTCTCTGATGCCTCCTCTGTCTGTCAACCTTTCTCTCTCTGATGCCTCCTCTGTCTGTCAACCTTTCTCTCTCTGATGCCTCCTCTGTCTGTCAACCTTTCTCTCTTTGATGCCTCCTCTGTCTGTCAACCTTTCTCTCTTTGATGCCTCCTCTGTCTGTCAACCTTTCTCTCTCTGATGCCTCCTCTGTCTGTCAACCTTTCTCTCTTTGGTGCCTCCTCTGTCTGTCAACCTTTCTCTCTTTGATGCCTCCTCTGTCTGTCAACCTTTCTCTCTTTGGTGCCTCCTCTGTCTGTCAACCTTTCTCTCTCTGACGCCTCCTCTGTCTCTGTCTGTCAACATTTCTCTCTTTGATGCTGTTTACTGTGGAAAGAGCTTGAATAACACTTGTTATAATTATGTCTATTGAGACTTTCTTCTCCCGTTGTGGTCTCTGTACAAGGTTAATATATAAATCCACTAATGCATTTCTCTTTGCAAATTTGATTAGTTTACCTGCCATCCTTAAACTGTATGCTGTAATTAACACAGCTCTTACCGCCACTTCCCTCTCCTCCCCCTACTGCTCTTCCTCCTCCCCCTAATCCTCCTCCCCCTCTTCCTCCTCTCCCTACTCCTCCCTCTTCCTCCTCTCTCTACTCTTCCTCCTCTCCCTCCTCTTCCTCCTCCCCCTACTCCTCCTCCCTCTTCCTCCTCCCCCTACTCCTCCCTCTTCCTTCTCTCCCTACTCATCCTTCCTCTTCCTCCTCTCCCTACTCATCCTTCCTCTTCCTACTCCCCTACTCCTCCCTCTTCCTCCTCTCCCTACTCATCCTCCCTCTTCCTCTTCCTACTCCTCCTCCCTCTTCCTCCTCCCCCTACTCCTCCCTCTTCCTCCTCTCCCTACTCATCCTCCCTCTTCCTCCTCCCCCTACTCCTCCCTCTTCCTCCTCCCCCTCCTCCTCCCTCTTCCTCCTCCCCCTCCTCCTCCCTCTTCCTCCTCCCCCTACTCCTCCCTCTTCCTCCTCTCCCTACTCATCCTCCCTCTTCCTTCTCTCCCTACTCCTCCCTCTTCCTTCTCTCCCTACTCATCCTCCCTCTTCCTCTCCCTACTCATCCTCCCTCTTCCTTCTCTCCCTACTCCTCCCTCTTCCTTCTCTCCCTACTCCTCCTCCTCTCCTCCTCCTCTACTCCTCCTCTCCTCCTCCTCTACTCCTCCTCCCCCTCCTCCTCCCTCTTCCTCCTCCCCCTACTCCTCCCTCTTCCTTCTCTCCCTACTCATCCTCCCTCTTCCTCTTCCTACTCCTCCTCCCTCTTCCTCCTCCCCCTACTCCTCCCTCTTCCTCCTCTCCCTACTCATCCTTCCTCTTCCTACTCCTCCTCTCTCTTCCTCCTCCCTCCCCCTCATTCTCCTGCCCTCTTCCTCCTTTTCCCCCTCCTCTCTTCCCCTTGCCCCTCATCCTCCCCCCTCATCATCATCCTCCCCCTCTTTCTCATCCTGCTCCTCTTTCTCATCCCCCCTCCTCCTCCTCTCCAGGCGTTCATGGATAAGATGGGCAGTGACAAGCAGGGCCAGATGATCGTGTATCACCTCATAGATCTGCTGAAGAGAGGATACAGACTGCCTGCTCCCAAAGGCTGTCCTGAGGAGGTGAGTCTGTCTGTCTAATTTAGTGTCCCTCTGATTGCAACGTAACCTTGAGCCTCCCTCCCTCTGTACCCCTCAGATCCAGCACATGATGACCGAGTGCTGGAACATTGACCCAGCCCTGCGGCCCACCTTCAAGAAGTTAGCCCAGACCGTGGACATGTTCCGGGACAGTAAGGAGGGCTGAGGAGCCCTTCCTGGAGGTCTGCTGGAGGGGACCTGGCCCAGCCCACACCGATCACCTGGGTTGTGTTCATTAGGCACCAAACGGACTGAAAGGGATTACCTGAACTTGTCCAGTAAGAAACGCTCGTTTTCCTTTTCTGTTGCAAAGCGTTTTGCTGCGGTGTGCCCTAATGAATACATCCCTGACGACGCCTCAACTCTAAAAGACGACGACAATGAAGTCACCTGACCCAACCGTCTTCTGGAGCGGAAAACAGGGGAGTATTACCAATGGCATTCTGGACAAAGTCTCAAAAACGGTCTACTTTGTGTTCAAACCTACCCACTTTTTCAGGGATTCTGGGGATCTCTGAAATTACCATATGCTGTTACTTTGTTGCCGTCATTTCTTCATTTGGAGATGTTTTCACTGTTTGACTTATGTCAGGGTCTCAGACTCTCTCCAGCGCGGCACACCCTGCTGTTGTTAACGGCAACACGGAACACCCTGCTGTTGTTAACGGCAACACAGAACACCCTGCTGTTGTTAACGGCAACACAGAACACCCGGCTGTTGTTAACGGCAACACAGAACACCCTGCTGTTGTTAACGGCAACACAGCACACCCTGCTGTTGTTAACGGCAACACAGAACACCCTGCTGTTGATGATGTTGTTAACGGCAACACAGAACACCCTGCTGTTGTTAACGGCAACACAGAACACCCTGCTGTTGTTAACGGCAACACAGAACACCCTGCTTTTGATGATGTTGTTAACGGCAACACAGAACACCCTGCTGTTGTTAACGGCAACACAGAACACCCTGCTGTTGATGATGTGTTAACGGCAACACAGAACACCCTGCTGTTGAACACAGAAGGCATGTGAGGGAAAGCAACACAGAAGATGTACTGTACAGTTAGTAAAGGATGTTCAACTGCCTTCTTCCTTAACTGAAGTGGATTATGTCAAACCACATTTCTCTTTTTCACCTAAGGGAAGAACTAATAAAGCAATACTGCTTTTAGAGACACAAAGATGTGTGAGAAAAGGGTGATGAAAAAACAATGAAGGGAGATGTTTGACATTTCATTTCTCTCTAAGCACCCGTCTACTTATCGTCGTACCCTGGAATCCTGGGCTACTGCAAAGTAACATGCAGAAGGAATTGTTGACTTATGTGCTTCCCCTTTTATAATATTCTATAAGTTGATGAGTCTAGGATGCTGTGCACTGCCAGTTGGAAAATAAAGTCTTCATTACAGTGTTGCTACATAGCAATATTTGTAATGAGACTGGCTAAATAGTGTAGGTGAAAGAATCAACAGATGAGAAGTGCAGAGACGAGGTGGAATTTCACTTCATGGATATTTTAAGTATTCAGGTAGCCTAGCGGTTAGAGCAAACGGTCTCTGGTTCGAATATCCAAGCCGACAAGGTGAAACATCTGTCCATGTGCCCTTGAGCGAAGTACTTATTTTACTCCAGGGGCGCTGTACTACTATGGTTGACCCTGTAAAACAGCACATTTCACTGCACCTATCTGGTGTCGTGACAAAACGCATAGTGCCCCTGTGACCTGTCCACGCAGAGTCATCGTGCCCATAGAGATGTAATGTAATGCTGTCTTTAATTCAGTCAGTGACTCTATGATCTGTAACTGTAAAGCAGCAACGTGGACTGACAGGCTGTTTGTCCCACTACTCTATTGTAATAACGGAGGCTAATCCAGCGATCAACCAGATCTAGAAGCGGGCCGAGCTGGGCTTTTGTTGAGCGGATGGTCAGAGGGTTGGAACATAATTACAAATCATTTGTGAAGAGCAAATTGACCGCAAGAAGCACAAACAGATGTTTGCCTAAAACATCATTTCAAAACCTTCCTTACATTTGTATGCGATCACATTGTGTCTCTGTTATGCATGGGAACACTTGAACAGATTTCTTACATAAAAGTCACTTGTAGCTGATTTTCTGTACTGTCTTTCATGTCCAACAATGAAAATTCCACACACACAATTTAAAAAATATATTTTTACATTTTTGCTCAGAACTTGGGGAGCCAAATAAAACCACCCATGGTCTAAATCTGACCCATGGGCTGCCATTTGGAGAACCCTGGTTTAATCTGGCCCATGGGCTGCCAGTTGGAGAACCCTGGTTTAATCTGGTCCATGGGCCAGTTGGAGAACCCTGGTTTAATCTGACCCATGGGCTGCCAGTTGGAGAACCCTGGTTTAATCTGAACCATGGGCTGCCAGTTGGAGAACCCTGGTTTAATCTGACCCATGGGCCAGTTGGAGAACCCTGGTTTAATCTGGCCCATGGGCTGCCAGTTGGGGAACCCTGGTTTAATCTGACCCATGGGCTGCCAGTTGGGGAACCCTGGTTTAATCTGACCCATGGGCTGCCAGTTGGGGAACCCTGGTTTAATCTGACCCATGGGCTGCCAGTTGGGGAACCCTGGTTTAATCTGACCCATGGGCTGCCAGTAGGGGAACCCTGGTTTAATCTGGCCCATGGGCTGCCAGTTGGAGAACCCTGGTTTAATCTGACCCATGGGCTGCCAGTTGGAGAACCCTGTTTGTTTCTGTCTTCCTTTTATTGAATGTTATGGTAGCCGTGCTGACAGTCACACGATGCCGTCATGCCAAGGTCAGTGTTTTGTGTGAACATGTTGGTTTTTTCATTAAACAAATCATAACATGATCATGAAGAAGTGGGTGTTTAAAAAAATCAACATATTGTTTTATATACAAGCCAGTATTTTAATCTGGCCCATGGGCTGCCAGTTGGGGAACCCTGGTTTAATCTGGCCCATGGGCTGCCAGTTGGAGAACCCTGGTTTAATCTGACCCATGGGCTGCCAGTTGGGGAACCCTGGTTTAATCTGGCCCATGGGCTGCCAGTTGGGGAACCCTGGTTTAATCTGGCCCATGGGCTGCCAGTTGGGGAACCCTGGTTTAATCTGGCCCATGGGCTGCCAGTTGGGGAACCCTGGTTTAATCTGACCCATGGGCTGCCAGTTGGAGAACCCTGGTTTAATCTGACCCATGGGCTGCCAGTTGGAGAACCCTGGTTTAATCTGGTCCATGGGCCAGTTGGAGAACCCTGGTTTAATCTGACCCATGGGCTGCCAGTTGGAGAACCCTGGTTTAATCTGACCCATGGGCTGCCAGTTGGAGAACCCTGGTTTAATCTGGCCCATGGGCTGCCAGTTGGAGAACCCTGGTTTAATCTGGCCCATGGGCTGCCAGTTGGGGAACCCTGGTTTAATCTGGCCCATGGGCTGCCAGTTGGAGAACCCTGGTTTAATCTGACCCATGGGCTGCCAGTTGGGGAACCCTGGTTTAATCTGGCCCATGGGCTGCCAGTTGGGGAACCCTGGTTTAATCTGGCCCATGGGCTGCCAGTTGGGGAACCCTGGTTTAATCTGGCCCATGGGCTGCCAGTTGGAGAACCCTGGTTTAATCTGACCCATGGGCTGCCAGTTGGGGAACCCTGGTTTAATCTGGCCCATGGGCTGCCAGTTGGAGAACCCTGGTTTAATCTGACCCATGGGCTGCCAGTTGGAGAACCCTGGTTTAATCTGACCCATGGGCTGCCAGTTGGGGAACCCTGGTTTAATCTGGCCCATGGGCTGCCAGTTGGAGAACCCTGTTTGTTTCTGTCTTCCTTTTATTGAATGTTATGGTAGCCGTGCTGACAGTCACACGATGCCGTCATGCCAAGGTCAGTGTTTTGTGTGAACATGTTGGTTTTTTTCATTAAACAAATCATAACATGATCATGAAGAAGTGGGTGTTTAAAAAAATCAACATATTGTTTTATATACAAGCCAGTATTTCCCTGTGTTTGCGTGTTGAATGTAAATCTGCTGTTGAATATGAATAATAATGCGTAGGCTAAATTGATTGTAAAATATCAGCTATTTTATATCGAAGCAGTCAACCTTTTAATATTGTATGTTATTGCAGAACTGGTCAGAAATGGCTTTTGTTGCTTTGGGTAACCATGTTGTTTTTTATTTATAAGAGACACTATAAAAGCTGAACTGCAATGTTATTTGGTTATAGTCTCACATTAAACATAATAGATTGAACAGTGGCTTGTCTCTGTTTCCACACTGCACAGTCGGCTCTCAAATATAATTTACACATGGTAAAGATGCTCGCAGCTCCTCCTGAGAAACACAGGGAAGATGCTCCCAGCTCCTCCTGAGAGAAACACAGGGAAGATGCTCCCAGCTCCTCCTGAGAGAAACACAGGGAAGATGCTCCCAGCTCCTCCTGAGAAAAACACAGGGAAGACCCTCGCAGCTCCTCCTGAGAGAAACACAGGGAAGATGCTCCCAGCTCCTCCTGAGAGAAACACAGGGAAGATGCTCCCAGCTCCTCCTGAGAGAAACACAGGGAAGCTGCTCCCAGCTCCTCCTGAGAGAAACACAGGGAAGCTGCTCCCAGCTCCTCCTGAGAGAAACACAGGGAAGACCCTCGCAGCTCCTCCTGAGAGAAACACAGGGAAGCTGCTCCCAGCTCCTCCTGAGAGAAACACAGGGAAGACCCTCGCAGCTCCTCCTGAGAGAAACACAGGGAAGACCCTCGCAGCTCCTCCTGAGAGAAACACAGGGAAGACCCTCGCAGCTCCTCCTGAGAGAAACACAGGGAAGACCCTCGCAGCTCCTCCTGAGAGAAACACAGGGAAGACCCTCGCAGCTCCTCCTGAGAGAGACATGTCTCCTCAATGCCTTGACTGAGCTTGTCAATTACAGGTGAAATACAGGCAATGGTCTTTCATGATCGCTTTGAGACTAAATGGGGTTGAAGGGTCATAAGTAAACCAGCTTTGAGGTCTGTCACCGGTACACCTTGGTAGTGGTGATAAGTGTGATGTTCTGTAGAAGCGTGGTAGTCATTACAATAACTGTAACTGATGGATCAGTGGTTTCACCGCTGGTAGAATGTACATATGAATAATAAATATAGTCCTTCCATGCAATAGCATTATAGAGCTAGCACATGTGTGGATGAGACATTTTGACATGGACAAGATGTGATTTCCAAAAGATACTTTATATTGATATTTGATTAGTTTAATATTTTACATACACAACATATTTTCTCAGTATTGTAATGAGGTATTTGTGGTGGGTTGTTAGGGGAGATACATGTTTCATGTCATTCAAACTATTTTGTTTCTCAGGGAAGTACAATGATGCTCTTACTTCAGTAGCAAAGTCATTCATTTAATGATGAGACAAAATTTGAGCAATAATTCAAATGAAATGTAAACTATTTTCCTTTCACATGATACAGAAAGTATACAAAGCCATTTTAAAGTGCCCCCATTAACAACCCAAACCTTGTGATTGTCTTGGAACACTGAAATGCAAACTTAAAACTGCTGTCTCTCACCCAGTCCAACAACACAGAGAGAAGGCGGAGCTCTCCTCACCCTGTACAGGAAGGAGAATTAGAGCAACGTTCTCCGTTCTGTACAGGGTGAGCTCCCTCAGCCAGTGTCCACCTCCACCATCTCTGTTCTGCCCCAGTCTCACTCAGCACAGACGCCCAATGTCATTCTTAGTGCAACCCTGGTTACAGCACATGCCAGCTACGCCCAGGGAAAAGTTCCTCTTCTGTCTGTCACGCCGTGGCCAGTTGATGCTCGGATTCTTGGCCACTCCTCCCTGCACTGAAGCCTGGTTCGGAAGCCCCTCGCTGGGGTTGACATCAACCATTGACCCCCTTTGGTCTCCCACTCCGCCCAAGAGTGAGAGGAGGTCTGCCAGGGAGGATGAGAACTGGAGAGGGTGGTCTGCTGCCTGGTCTAGACCATGTCCGTGAGGCCAGTTGATTCTGCTGTCCTCGCCCTTCGTGACATCACTGTAGGAACTGGGCTGGAAGGGATCTGGAAGGAGTCAGAGCAGAGGGAGCGGTACGGTTAGTGTTGACGCCTGTTTTATTTATTTGTTATTATTTTTTGTTTAAGATCTCCACTGCATAGACTGTCATGTGAATACAGTACACAAACTCTAAAGTGAATACATAATATGCCAGAAAATCCCTCCAAAATACAAAATGAGTTGGGTTCTTTTTTAACTTTTCCCACCATGTGCCAAGACACCCCTAACAATTAATTTAAGTGAAAATCAGAGGTCCTCGACTGTTTCTGCATGGATAGCAACCTCTCAGAAACCATGCTGAGTGCCTTGCAGACCCACCTGGCTAAATAAACTGAAAGAGCTCTTGAACAACCGTTCAATAGGAAATTACAAATTAGCCTAACTGACATAACAATTAACCTATGAGCGTTTCAATTAGGTTACTTCTCAGTAATCAGAGTACCATATTTTTGGGGGGCAAAAGTATGGTACGCTCATTTTCCAATCAA
This sequence comes from Salmo trutta, assembly GCF_901001165.1. Lineage (NCBI taxonomy): Eukaryota > Metazoa > Chordata > Actinopteri > Salmoniformes > Salmonidae > Salmo > Salmo trutta. The sequence goes on from NC_042971.1 coordinate 57,438,128, forward strand.
GGAGCTGTCTGTGGTGCTGAAGTGGTATTATCAAGCAGATTAGGTTTCTTAGGCGTTCTCCGGCAAAATACTACTTCCAAAACGTTACGAAACAACTTTGATTTAAGAATATAGATACTGTTTTAACTTTAACACAATGGAAATTAACAATGTAGCTCATGTTAAAGTAAAAAAAAAAGCTTTCAAAAACGTTCGCATGAAAGTAACGAGATTATACTGCAGCCGCGAATAAATGTCCGTTTTACCAGTTCAACATGACCGACGAGTGTTTGTATTTAGAAGACCGTAAATTATGTTTTATCAGACGTACCCAAGTCTTCATCTAAGGATCGTTTCCAACGGGACCCGCCGCACGTGAAGATAACGGCTCTTATAAACTCTCTGCCGCACAGTTTCACCCCGTAGTCTCGTGATAAGCTTTGAGCGCTCGCACACAAGAACAAACTACCAACACACACAAGGATCACAGTAGTGATCTTTAGAGGCATTTCAGTTAAAAGAAGTAGAGCTGGTTTGGTTGTAGAGATGAACTGAAGTCGCCCTAGCGTGCGGTCCTGGTGCAAGTGTGAAGGGTTTCTTTAGATGCTGTTGCTACTCTATCAGTCAATGTAGACGTTAGTAGGATATCATGCAGTGACTCTCTTCTTATAGTCTCTACCCCTCACCATCTTGTGTGCGAGTCATGATACCCTACTCTCCATACACATCAACCTGATGCCAACTCCTCTTCCTCCCCAACATGCTCGCTCACACACGCGCACGCATGAACACACATACCATGCAAGCGCGTACATTGCACACACACACGCACGCAGACACTTAGATGCGTAATAATTAATTACCTCATATTTTGAGTTTTTCAGTGTTCCGAGTATAATTTCTTTCATATGGCAGAATTAGAGTGAAATATCTGTGTTTGGGTTTGGTTTGGTTCTGGAGAAACAGCTCAGAGCTAAACACCTGAGACTGGCTCCAATCAAATCCTAATCTACAATAATCAAATCCTAATCTACAATAAACAACCTGTGGTGGAAATGATGACAGGCTAATAACTGACCCCGTGTGTGTGTGTGTGTGTGTGTGTGTGTGTGTGTGTGTGTGTGTGTGTGTGTGTGTGTGTGTGTGTGTGTGTGTGTGTGATGGTACTATGACAGCAGAAAATGAATAGTTTCTGTGGAAATGGATGGATAGGATTTTTTTCTATTTGAGAAAGTAAACTTTGTCAAGAGAGATATCAGACCATCGTCTTTTATTCAAGTTAGGAAAAGTATAATCGGCAGTAATATGATGTACATATCGTCACACAATGTGACATCAGTATTGAAAAACAAACATTCCATGAATAGGTGATATACTATGTTCAATGTACTGAGATGCAGTGCCTTATACCGCTGCGACACTCGGGAGCAAAAACTTCCTTAAATGTCCAAATACAATAAAGAGACTATGAATGTAAAGCGCTGGTACTTTGGCAATACTTGTTAGCCAAAAGAAGGTACATGATATGATATTTATAGTGCACATGTATTAAAAGATTAATTAGACTGTTCTTTTCACAGTTATGCATGGATGAATAGTGACTTCGACTGGTGAGCAATTGAGGTCACTTATAATGTGGGTACATTCTAAGGGTTTCTATATCTGGACACCGTTGGTGTGGATAATTCTAAAACAGTACAGATTCTGGTCACAACAATCAGTCCTAGTTCACCTCAATTGTAGTTCTAGTTCACCTCAATAAGTGTCCACTATGGATGGGTGGCTGTAATATTTTACCTTCGGAATTATCAGAAACTCTAAAATATCTATCTGGGTATGATGCTAACCAAGTTTCCAACACTATTTAACACTTGGAAGGTCATTATGAACAGTTTTGGACATCTGAACTTTATGGGAGTTTTACAGGACAGAGTTTCAGATCCTTCCAATCAGCGGAGGCTCCTCAGAGGAGGAAGGGGAGGACCATCCTCCTCAGTGAATTTCACAAAAATGGTAAAACATTTAAAAAAGTTATCCTTTTTAGCTAAAACTACACTAACTATATTCACCATGTTGTGCTGCTGCCATGTTGTTGTCATGTTGTGTTGCTAACATGTTGTGTTGTTATGTGTTGCTGCCATGCTATGTTGTTGTCTTAGGTCTCTCTTTATGTAGTGTTATGGTGTCTTTCTTGTTGTGATGTATGTTTTGTCTTATTTTATTTTAATCCCAGCCCCCATCCCTGCAGGAGGCCTTTAGCCTTTTGGTAGGCCGTCATCGTAAATAAGAATTTGTTCTTAACTGACTTGCCTAGTTAAATAAAGGTTCTATAAAATTGTTTAAATATATATTCACGTCACCAAAAAATGTATTAAAACATTGTTTTGCCATGAAAGTCTACAGTAGCCTCAACAGCACTCTATAGTGTAGCACCATGGTGTAGCTGGAGGACAGCTAGCTTCCGTCCTCCTCTGGGTACATTGACTTCAGTACAAAACCTAGGAGGCTCATGGTTCTCACCCCCTTCCATAGACTTACACAGTAATTATGACAACTTCCGGAGGACGTCCTCCAACCTATCAGAGCTCTTGCAGCATGAACTGACATGTTGTCCACCCAATCAAAAGGTCAGATAATGAATCTAGTACTGAAAGCATAATCTACAGCTAGCTAGCACTGCTGAGCATAAAATGTGTTGAGTATTTGACTGAAAGAGTGAGAAAGACAATAGTTGAACAGTTTTCAACAAATTGATTTCTTCAAAAATGAAGAAGTAAGAGAGCGTGTTAATTTGTCATTTTTTTCACTATCAGTTTCACATAGTTAGCTAACAAATGTAGCTAGCTAGTTAAGCATACTCAAACACCCTGCTCAAACATAGGGATGCTATGTTAGCTATCTGGCTATGACTATCCAACACAACACTGGAACTCTTCCAAGTCAAGGTAAGCTTTAGGTTTTACAAATGTATTGCCACCGGGGCCTGCCGATGTAATTGCTAAACTGCTTACTGACTATACACTTTAACGTTACTGCATGATTGTAGTGGGTTTACTAACGCATTAGTTCTAGTATCTATGTTGACTATGACGCTACTTTAACTAATATGGTGACAACGATGTAGGCTGTGTAGCAGTTATGATATGATATGGTTTGGCTTGGCTTGGAAAGGTCACATACGCCTGGCTACATACAGCTGATGTGTTGTGCATTGAAGTCCACAAACGAAGAGAAAAGGTGAGAGGAGGAGAGTGCATAGATGTGAGGAGGAATACAACGTGGCTGCTATGAAAGTGAACTGAGTTTCCGCGTGATTAGGGCTGTATATGAAAAACTTTTCTTGAACGGAAGCAAACGTAGCGAAACAGGGATAAACATACCTGAATTTGTCCAATAGAAACTCTCGTTTGCAACTGTTGGAATAATGATTACACCCTAGATCAGCTAGATGCAGGCAAGAGTGAGCAGGGCGGTATTGAATGTGTCACTGTCTGTCCATGTGTTACTGTCTGTCACGTCAAATTTTTCTCTTGACCTGTGTGCACATAAGTTGTAAACTTTCATTCATAGGCTAGGTTGTAGAAACCTTATGATGGGTATAGAGAAAATTAGAGTATCATGTAGTAGCCTAAACCTATCGATGTTACATTGAACTGGGTGAATGGAATATAAATGACAGTCATACAATATGCTGTAATAGAAATAAGGACATGCTCATGAAGAAAAAAATATTGTCCTCCCTCATAAACAGCACGACTGACACTGATTCTAAACACAACATAACTGAGGCAAAGACTTGATGAACATTGATCTAGGGGACAGAGGAGCGTCACTCACTGACTTCCAGGGGTGGAGATCAGAGGTGTGAACAACCCTGAACAACACCCACCCATGGCAGGACAGTGTCTGTGTCACTTCTCAAAGAGGAAGCTCAGGGATCTGCTCTTCTTGCCTTCTCAATGCTCACGAAGTTGGGCACACCACTTGGAAAGTCCTATCGGTCTTGCTCTGAGACCATGATGCTCTCTGCCTCATCTGGGGACACACACAGACAGAAAGTGACATCAATCAGAGAGCAAAGAAAACAAGCAAGCAAAGAAAAAGATCAGGAAAATGTGTATTTTTGCTTTCAACGAGGATACTGATATTAAAATGAAGAGGTGGTGGTCTGGCTCGAGTAATGTTGAAATTGCAGCTGCCATACTGTAGCAACTGACTACAATAATATTGTTTTCTCACATTCGAATTTTGGCTGAGGCTGCGTTTCCTACGGTATCCGCCAGTTCCGCCCCCCGGAAGCCATTTCCCCAGAGCAAAACATCTGCATCACGTTCTGAATGATGTTTATTCACCTCTACTTTACGCACACATTTTTGTGTTCACCCTCCCTTCACATTTCTCACTGTCAATCGTGAATGACAATTCTTCAAGTTGCCAACTATTTGATCTCAATAAGTTACATGGGAATATGCATTTAAATCTTGAGTTAAGTACAGTGTTGTTTTGCATTATGTACACTGAGCGAATTTTAGAGCAGACGGTGTTGACAAACTGTATCATACCTGTGTTTTGTTTCAATCAAAGCACATCTTTTGCCTAGTAGAGTTGTGCGCTGTTGTGTTCTGGCCGCATGAGAGAAACATGCGACCAATTCGCACAATCATCCAAAAAATATCATAAGAAATTAGGTGGTGTTTTTCGTCTTATAGTTACGTTGTACTATGCTATTATGTTCGGTTCAGTTATGTAGAATACTATCGTTAGTATTGTGATCTTGCAGACATTGATTCAGCTTTGATCTAACTTTATTAAACAAGCGCCATTCGCCAGAGTAACCTGTTCTCTGGGCAGCCGAGCGAATAGAGCAGAGACTGTGCGTAAACTATACAATCGCGAAAATGCGCAGAAGTTGAGAATTTGTAGCTATCGGGAACCGACTTCCAGAGAATTGAGAAACCACTCTGTTAAATGTATCCATTCAATGACGTTTGAGGACTGGCATGCCTAGCAAGGTTTCTGGTTGTCAGAATCAAACTCTTTCTGCTTGAGGTGGTTTTAGTCTTGAAATTGTGAGATTTTAATCCCCATTTGTTCAAATCTTTTGGTGACATCACCATAAAACGTGATTGTGAGCTAAAATAGAGGGGACTAATACCATTTCCCCAAGACTGAGCTGAGCCAAGCTGTACTGCGTTGGTCTGGTTACGTATCCAGCATAATTTCTGGAACCTTGCTGGAAAGGACAATGCGAAAATGTAATATCGGAGTGTACACAGTACGTTTCAGGTCAGCTGTCAGTACACGTGGTAAAGAGAGAAGTACGTACTCCCCAGGTGGTAGATAAGCGTTCCATACGCCATGTCCATCTGATAGACCAGAACGAAGCCGAGAGGTATGACGGGACAGAAAGCCAGCTTCCTCTTCTTAATAGCACTGCTCACGTGGGGATAGAGGTACATCAGACAGTCACAGAGATCAACTAACAACTAAAACAATCATTCAAACGCGTGAAACCAAACCAATATATACATTTGTGCATGGGTGGGGCACACATTTAGCCTATATTATCAACATGGCCAAGGCTTGTGTTGGCATCCAAAGACAGATTTTTTTATTTATTTTATTTCACCTTTATTTAACCAGGGAGGTTAGTTGAGAACAAGTTCTCATTTACAACTGCAACCTGGCCAAGATAAAGCAAAGCAGTTAGACACATACAACAACACAGAGTTACACATGGAATAAAACAAACATACAGTAAAAAATACAGTAGAAAACAAAACACTTATAATAATCATGATTTCCCTAAAAACAATATTTATTGTTTATTTTTAAATCACATTAGCTAGCTTCACACAACATTATGGGCGAGGGCGACGTATTTATATGTTTGTTTTGAGGAAGATGTTGTCGATGAGCATCTGAAACTACTGAACCATAACCTGTATGTGAATAGCAGGTAATGAACTGCGTACACACATCACACTGCTGTAAATAAAACAGTGGTTTGGCTTTAACGGTCCACTGCACTTCACATGAATCAGTTACCCTCTAACCCTTTAGATCAGTGAGCATCTCACACCTAACAGGTAGGAAATATAGTCACTCAGCTCGGCCAGCAATGGCAACAGCAGTGGTCCTAGGTAGGTTTCAGAACATCTAACCATCTGTTAACACTGAAGCTTCCTACCATCCAGGACCTCTATAGCAGGCGGTGTCAGAGGAAGGCCCTAAAAATTGTCAAAGACTCCAGCCACCCTAGTCATAGACTGTTCTCTCTGCTTCCACACGGCAAGCAGTAGCGGAGCGCCAAGTCTATGTCCAAGAGGCTTCTAAACAGCTTAAGCCATAAGACTCCTGAACATCTAATCAGATGGCTACCCAGACTATTCACAGACTATTCGTTATTTTACTGCTGCTCTTAAATTACTTGTTACATTTATTTCTTATTCATATTTTCTTTTTAAGTAATCACTGTACCTGTTGTCTTCGGTGCATGTGACTAATACGATTTGATTTGAAGTGTAAGTCATAACAGCAGCACAACAGTGTCATCATATTGTCATCAACAATATCACTGTCATGCTATATGGCATGTTATGTCATGTCATGTTTAGGACAGTATTGTGACACTTATGACATACTGTTCAAACAAAGTGTTACCTCGTCTTTTTTGTCATCTTCATTAGTCTCTTTATTAACTAAACATACATTTTGCAATGTAATAATTGTATTAAAACATTATCAATCATCTATCTCTAACTATTGAAGAACCCTGGCTTAATGTGAACTAAAATTATGTAGGCTTAGAACCCACCCGATGGTGGGGCCTAGTTAACTCTATGGAGAACCCACCCGATGGTGAGGCCTAGTTAACTCTATGGAGAACCCACCCGATGGTGAGGCCTAGTTAACTCTATGGAGAACCCACCCGATGGTGAGACCTAGTTAACTCTATGGAGAACCCACCCAATGTGAGGCCTAGTTAACTCTATGGAGAACCCACCCGAGGGTGAGGCCTAGTTAACTCTATGGAGAACCCACCCGATGGTGAGACCTAGTTAACTCTATGGAGAACCCACCCAATGTGAGGCCTAGTTAACTCTATGGAGAACCCACCCGAGGGTGAGGCCTAGTTAACTCTATGGAGAACCCACCCGATGTGAGGCCTAGTTAACTCTATGGAGAACCCACCCAATGTGAGGCCTAGTTAACTCTATGGAGAACCCACCCGAGGGTGAGGCTTAGTTAACTCTATGGAGAACCCACCCGAGGGTGAGGCCTAGTTAACTCTATGGAGAACCCACCCGATGGTGAGGCCTAGTTAACTCTATGGAGAACCCACCCGATGGTGAGACCTAGTTAACTCTATGGAGAACCCACCCAATGGTGAGACCTAGTTAACTCTATGGAGAACCCACCCGATGTGAGGCTTAGTGGGGCCAAGCTGAAGAAGTATTTGAGGAACTCCCTGGACCAGGCTATCTGCATGGCCATTTGCCTCTCTCATCTGGTTCTGCATCAGGGTCTGTGTCTCCATCCGGGCAGGGCAGGAAGGACAGAAACATACTCCGAGCTCAGAGAACACATCCCAGCGTGCAAAACTGGTTGCAATTATGTTATTATGACATCTTTTATGACGTTATACCAAGTAAAAGGATGTAAAAGGACGTTTTGTTGATGTCTTTTTAGCAACCAGAAAAATCCGCATTTTTGGTTGTAATCTCGTTATCTGCTACAAAACTCTGATCTCAAGGCACACACCCTAAAAATGAATAGACTATAGCAAATGTACATTTCTTCGACACAAATAGCAGAATGTATTTGTTGTTTCAAGAGATGTGAGTGTGAAATGAATGAAAGGAACAAAGAGGTGGAGAAACACATATGAACATCCTTGAACACCAGGCTCTACTGGTGCGACTTCCTCCGTGGGGCATCGTGCCTCCCTGACAATAGACGTAAGAAGAGGGTGATGGGTAGAGGCCAGAGGGAGGAGACATATTGATACTCTAGTGACGCAGGACTGGGAGAGTGGAGCGGAACCTGCAGCCATCACATCCTGCCTTGGATTGAACTGTGAGTCACTCAATCTCGTTATCATGGCCATCATTATCATGACAATTAAATGATGAGCCTGTGGGACGGGACACTAAGACTAAGTGCATCTGTCCTTCAAGATATGACAAAGCCTCAGACCTTCAGGGTGGATGAGAAAGGTTTCTATTTCACCTTCTTTCACCTCAGTGAATATTAAAACAGATTAAACTCATTCTCTAAAAACGTCTGTAAATATTACAGAGCCGGCCTTTAAATGCATTCCCCTCGCATCCTTTGAAGGCAGTCAGACCCCTTTGATTCTGAGACATACGCACTGATGACTGACCAGGGTCTCGGATTCACTCGACCCCTAGCGCCATCACACTCATATTCCCAGGTGAACTCTTTGTCGGGTCAAGCAGGCTTTTTTTCTACGTTGTTTCCCGTTTACTGCAAAGACGTTTGCCGTCCACTACGGCCGCCATTATCATTAGAAGAAGAGAGAATGCATGGCATTTTGTATGACAGCTCTTTATTTCCTAAAAGTCATGTCAAAAGATGCCATTTGCTTTATGAAATATGTAGATAGATCGTAAGGCTGGCGGTTGATTAGGTTGGGAAAAATATGATTCAAATGACATTCAAATATGGCAGTATAAAAGGGACGTAAATTATAGTGTGTCATGTGAGGATGATTTTCGTGACAATTATCGTTGGTCATTTGTGGCAATACATTAAATATTCTAACAGTAAGTGGCCGAAAACAGAAGGAGTGGGAGACAACATCAAAAATATAAAATGAATATATATAAATAATGTTTGCCATTTAGCAGACACTTTTATCCAAAGAGTCACACATGCATACATTTTAGGTACAGTGGTCACAGGAATCGAACGCACCATCTTGCTGTTGCAAGCGACATGCTTTGTACTCATCGTCTGAGTACAAAGTACACTGTAATGTATTGATTCCAGACAATTGAATGTAAATGGTATTCAATAAAAAAACGTAAATGTCAATGTACCTACAACTATAATTTGTGCAACTCTTCAAACAACAAAAATAAACACACGGAAGGAAGGTGTCTGGTGTTTGTGAAAGACAAGGGGTGGAGCCAGACTGATTGGCTCGTTTTGTGACTTGTTAGTCATCATTAGGCAATTGATTACACAAGCCAGCATGTCACAAAAACTTTAAACCAATAAAAACCTTTCACCTTAAGGAGAAGCGCTAAGATGTGGTGGTTAGAGAAGACCACTTGGCTTTTCTTGGGAGTACTATAACTTCTTTGGTATTAAAGTATCAGGCATGTGGCCATTCAGTGACACCTTAACATTAGCTTAAAGAAATCATTGGGAAAACATAAAAATCAAGAGCTATTGTTCTGTATTAGTGACGGCAGAGTTCTCCTCAAATACTCACCTGGTGCTGAGTACAGTTGGAGGTTTGACTCAGAGATTTTAGCATTTTTAAACACATGTAACTGCCATTTCCTGCAATCTAGAGCAAAACTGGCCTTAAATGATAACAAATAATATATATATATATATATATATATATTTGTTAATTTAAACTTATTTTTTTATAGTTGCGCAGCCAGTCCACAAGGTGGCGTAGCGCCCTCTTACCTTCCTTTGGGGAGAACCCTGGAGTGTATATCCTGCAGAATGGGTTTAAATAGGACTACTATTTGTAATTGTTCAAATACTTGTGAGCGTTTGCTATAGCCTGCCTGTAGTGCCAGATGGGCGGGGTTTGCACTTTTGCGATTATTCTACTGGTTCCATCGTTCAAATAAGCACAGATAAAGTATTTGAAATTATTTCAATTAGTATTTGAGACCAGGTCTGATATACTGGTTTTCAAGATACTGTGTGGGTTGGTGGGGCCATGGGGGTTCTATGTTATCCACATTTCCAAGGGTGATGAGGGCACATGATCAATCAACCGTGAAAGCCATTGTGTCCTCAGGGAGCTAGGATATGCATCATGTCTTCCCTGAGTGCTGTTAACTCCATTAACTGGGTGCCGTTAACTCCATTAACTGAGCGCCGTTAACTCCATTAACTGAGTGCCGTTAACTCCATTAACTGAGTGCTGTTAACTCCATTAACTGAGCGCTGTTAACTCCATTAACTGAGCGCTGTTAACTCCATTAACTGAGCGCTGTTAACTCCATTAACTGAGTGCTGTTAACTCCATTAACTGAGTGCTGTTAACTCCATTAACTGAGTGCCGTTAACTCCATTAACTGAGTGCTGTTAACTCCATTAACTGAGTGCCGTTAACTCCATTAACTGAGTGCTGTTAACTCCATTAACTGGGTGCCGTTAACTCCATTAACTGAGTGCCGTTAACTCCATTAACTGAGTGCTGTTAACTCCATTAACTGAGTGCCGTTAACTCCATTAACTGAGTGCTGTTAACTCCATTAACTGAGCGCTGTTAACTCCATTAACTGAGCGCTGTTAACTCCATTAACTGAGCGCTGTTAACTCCATTAACTGAGTGCTGTTAACTCCATTAACTGAGCGCTGTTAACTCCATTAACTGAGCGCTGTTAACTCCATTAACTGAGCGCTGTTAACTCCATTAACTGAGCGCTGTTAACTCCATTAACTGAGCGCTGTTAACTCCATTAACTGAGCGCTGTTAACTCCATTAACTGAGCGCTGTTAACTCCATTAACTGAGTGCTGTTAACTCCATTAACTGAGCGCTGTTAACTCCATTAACTGAGTGCCGTTAACTCGGAGTTGCTGCTGCTCCACATGTTTTTTTAGATGGCAACATGAATGGAGCATATGGAGGTGATGGTGTTGTGACGTGAGTGGGAGAGAGCTCATTGGTGGGTCTGTCCCGAATATATCACCTCCCACATCCAGTCAGGAGGCCTTTCCCTGGGCCAGGTCGCAGAGGGGGAAGTGAAGAGTAATCCAGTGGTAGTGTCCAAAAATGGTATCCTATTCTGTATATAGTGTACTACTTTTAACCAGGGCCCATAGGGCTCTGATCAAAAGAAGTGCACTCGTTAGCCAATAGTGTGCTATTTGGAACGCATGGTGTCTTTGACATAGAGGACGGCAGGACTCCCGCCTACGATACTATTTCTCTGATAACCATCAGACAGCTAAGGAATTCTCATCTGCAGTCATTTCAATGGGTATCTCACATCATTTGCTCACATTGTATATAGTCTTATTTTTTTTATTTTTTTTTTCTACTGTATTATTGACTGTATGTTGTTTACTCCATGTGTAACTCTGTGTTGTTGTATGTTGTCGAACTGCTTTGCTTTATCTTGGCCAGGTCGCAATTGTAAATGAGAACTTGTTCTCAACTTGCCTACGTGGTTAAATAAAGGTGAAATAAATACATAAATAAAAAGACCATATGGCCACCAGACATCGATTTCAGCCTTTGCCACCAATGGCCCGCGTCATCAAACCGGAGATGGCTTTTAAGGAAGCATCATTTTGTTCATAGAAAAAAAAGCAAACATCACAGATCTGTTGGAGAAAATATGTGCAGTTAGGATATAAAGTATTGTGTGTTTTAAAGGCTTAGACCTTCAGCGGAGTGTGTAATGTATTTTTATTAGGTAGTGGCCCCACTTAACTGTTTATCTACCTCGTAGAGTGCATAGGAGGTCACAAGAGCATTCTGGCAGATAGGAAAGATTCCTTCCAATGTGTACCACATTGGATAACATTGGTGTTTCTGACTAAGGCATTAGGCCAACGTCTGAATCTCTGCAGCTAAAACATATCAAGACCCTTTACCTTTGCCAACTTAGGCCTTAACTGCACAATCATGCTCAAATGGAGTTGGAATTCACCAAGAGACACAGTTCTTAAAGTCTGCTCTGACTCCTCAGGAAGGGGTGACTCGGCGGGAGAGAGGTGGGTTGAGGAGAGTCGAGGGACAACAAAGGAGTAATACGGAGGTGACAAAGGTGATGAAGTGGAATTGTGTGGAGGAAGTTCACTGACATTTCCTAATGTCCTTTACTGAGCAGTAAATCAAATGGAAAACTCAAGACAGGACCCTCTCAAATAATCAAAACCGGCCTCAACCAATGAGCCAACTTTTATTTTAGTGTGTTGAGTCTAGTTATGAGCTCTAACTTTTGATTGCTACATGGTTTTATCATCTCACATTTCGTCATACACAGGTAAACAATTTGAGCTTTGTGAAAAAGACAGTGGGGGGGGGGGGGGGGGGGTGTCAATGACTAGGCCTATCTTAAATGACAGACTAATCACGATGAGAGCAATACTCATCTATTCTATTTCACATTCCTTAGAACATCAGGATCCACATCCCTATAATTTGTAGGCTATATTTAATTCATATTTTGAAAGTGGATGAATTAAAAATGTCATAAGTTTCAATCACGTACGATGTACCCATACAAACTGACCATCTCCATTTAATCATCAAGTCATAGACAATAACTTAAAACGTTGTAAGATTCCACTACAATGAGCAATGACGTTGTTGAGCATGCAGTCCAATTCAGGCGAGCAGCGAGCAAACAGTCATTTACTTTGATATGACTTGAAAAGACACTCCTCCTCCGCTTGACATGCAATCGGTTAGAAATCCTAACACAGGAGAGAGGGAGAAGTCATAGGCTTCATACACCAGATATCCTTTTAAATTGCCAGGTGGATTCCATCTATTACCATTCCAAGTGCCAGATAGTCATTTACATAGAGAAGAAGACGGTAACAGTACAGTAATGTTCTGTTTCTAGGCGATCGATTTTGTCCACAAAATACCTTTTTTTTTCTTCTTCTTCTTCATCTACAGTCGTATTAATGTTACCACAGTATTAGACACATGATAACACAATGGTGTCGGTTAGAGATGTACCCACCACATTTTATAATGATGATGGTGATGGTGATGTGGCATATGGTAAATTGTGCATTACACATGAAAAACTTCTGAAGAACATGTGCTCTGCTGATGTACCCTGCTGTCACATCTCACAAGGACAGTTAGGAGGTGCCATACTGGTGGTCAACAAATGCCATTGAATATCTTAATCCTCACGAAAACCAGATAAAAAAAATAAATAATCTGAGATACAAAAATAATTATAAAATACATGCATTTACTTCTGAGTCTGAGCAAATTGTACATTACACACTTATACAGAACATTTAGTCTCAGCTGTCATGAAGTCACGATGACATACATAATTACTATATGTGATTAGTTTTGGGATATAGGATGGCTATATGTAATTATATGGTTAAAGATGCCATACTTGTGGTAAACTTCATAGAATACCTGAATTCCCTCAAAAAACCTGCAGGGAAAATATATATATATACATATATTTGTCTCAGTCTGAGTAATCCAAATGACCTTAACCAGAGCATGATGCTGAAGCCCCAATCTCAATCTGGAAAGCTTGGTATCAAGCAACCAATCATCATTAGTCATTATTTATTACATTTGCGGAGGTAAAAGTGGGGAGAAAGTGGGGGAAAACAGAACAATATTTTACAGTAAAAAGCCTGTCACCCCCTATGGGCTATTGTCTGATAATGATATTGGTCTGCCACAACCACAGATCACAGGTGCTGATTGCCTCGCAGTCAAAAAATAAATCAAAAAACGTATTGGACCACAATATGGAGAGAAAAAAAAGCTTATGGTCAAAGCTCGTTGCAAAAAAGCCACCCCTTTTTAACGATTCCAATAAAATCTGTTTTACACCCTGCTTCAGCTCGCCCCGAGCAAACGGAAGCACCTCACTCCATCTTCAAGACGGTGTTACTGTGTTACTGAGATATTTTAGAATCTAGGGGAAAATACTGAGCATCAATAAAATGTGTGTTACCCAGTGGGCAAAAATCGTTTAAATGACGTCTTTACAACCAGACACCAGGCAAAACTGGTTCTGAAGACGTCATTGGTCATTTCAGCTGTTGTAATGTCATAATGCTGTAATTTCAACAAGTTTTGCCCAGTTTTACAGCTGAAACTTCTATCCTCCAAGAAACAGATAATGGCCACACATTGAATAGGTTTATACAGGAATCTTTGTTATAGCTTTTGCATTCGTGCAGACAGGCATAACAGACCAAGGCTGTCATCACTTTGGGCCTTATACACTTTTCTAATGTCAAAAATGGGGAAAACGTTGGTAATACTGGTTGAGTATGTCAAATCCTCTAACTAAATAACACCATAAAAAAACTGATAATAAAATAGCTATAATTCTTATTTTAGGGAAGACTCATGTTGAGCCCATTGGAATCTAATCATTCGTTTTTATAGAACTGCCTTGTTCTGATGCTGGTTAGGCTATAGCTAGCCCTTCATCATAACTCTCAGTTGCATCACATCACACATAAGAGTCATTGGACAAAGGCGTCATTTGTAGGGGGGAGTTTTGTTATATTTTTGAATATTGACATGCATTGCTTGCGGTACGATTTTGGAAGAAAAAGGACCTTATCTTTCATATCGGCGAGAAATAATAATAACGAAAGGTTAAATTGATACACCTTTTATAGGGTTAGGGTTCCCAAGCGGCCATATTTCCATGTTAGAGTGCTTGTTTACGGAAAACAGACGGAAGAGAGTGGACTACAGTCGGCTACAGTCAGACGACGGAACTATTTTTTGATGGGGGGGGTGCAGGATTTTTTTTGACTGATTTAGATATGTTTGTCTGGCTTATAATTTCCGACATTTTGGTAGACTATTTGTTAGTCAACTTGTGTATAATTAGATACTGTAGATGCAGCGTCTCTTCTGTCATTATATGTTGTCCTAGAAGACTAAATCATGCTTATTAATGCTTTAATAAAACGCTCAAAATGAAAACTAAATTACTCATGATAAATGTTGACAAAATACATAACAATTATTTTAAGAATTATAGATACAGAACTCCTTTATGCAATCGCTATGTCTGATTTTAAAATAGCTTTTCGGCGAAAGCACATTTTGCAATATTCTGAGTACATAGCTCAGCCATCACGGCTAGCTAATTTGACACCCGCCAAGTTCGGGGCTCACAACTCAGAATTAGTATTAGAAAAATTGGATTACCTTTGCTGTTTTTTGTCAGAATGCACTCCCAGGACTGCTACTTCCACAACAAATGTTGTTTTGTTCCAAATAATCCATAGTTATGTGCAAATAACCCCATTTTGTTTGTGTGTTCAGGTCACTATCCAAAGGGTAACGCGCGATCGCATTTCGAGACAAAACATTTCAAAATGTTCCATTACCGTACTTAGAAGCATGTCAAACGCTGTTTAAAATCAATTTTTATGGTATTTTTCTCGTAAAAAGCGATAATATTCCAACCGGACAATGCTGTATTCATTCAAAGAGAGAAAGAAAAAATGGCGAGGTCTTGTGAACGCGCATTTCCAATCTCTTAGTCACCAGGCAGTCCACTGACAAACTGTGCTCCTGTACTCTGCCCAGAGACAGGAGACGCCTGAATCCGCTTTCTGAAAGCTTTAGAGAGCCAATGGAAGCCTTAGAAAGTGCTACATAACCCCACGGGCACTGTAGATTTGATAGAGAAGCAAATGGAGAACTACAAATTCGCAGACAGGCCACTTCCTGCTTGGAATTTTCTCAGGTTTTTGCCTGCCATATGAGTTCTGTTATACTCACAGACACAATTCAAACAGTTTTAGAAACTTCAGAGTGTTTTCTATCCAAATATACTAATAATATGCATATTCCCATTTCTGGGCAAGATTAGTAACCAGTTTAAATTGGGTACGTTTTTTATCCGGCCGTGAAAATACTGCCCCCTATCCCAGACAGGTTAAATACAAGCAAAACTAAATACATGTTCTTCAACCGATCACTGCCTGCACCTGCCCGCCCGTCCAGCGTCACTACTCTGGACGGTTCTTACTTAGAATATGTGGACAACTACAAATACCTAGGTGTCTGGTTAGACTGTAAACTTTCCTTCCAGACTCACATAAAACATCTCCAATCCAAAGTTAAATCTAGAATTGGCTTCCTATTTCGCAACAAAGCATCCTTCACTCATGCTGCCAAACATACCCTCGTAAAACTGACCATCTTACCGATCCTCGACTTTGGCGATGTCATTTACAAAATAGCCTCCAACACCCTACTCAACAAATTGGATGCAGTCTATCACAGTGCCATCCGTTTTGTCACCAAAGCCCCATATACTACCCACCACTGCGACCTGTACGCTCTCGTTGGCTGGCCCTCGCTTCATACTCGTCGCCAAACCCACTGGCTCCAGGTCATCTACAAGACCCTGCTAGGTAAAGTCCCGCCTTATCTCTGCTGGCTGGTCACCATAGCAGCACCCACTCGTAGCACGCACTCCAGCAGGTATATCTCTCTGGTCACCCCCAAAGCCAATTCCTCCTTTGGCCGCCTCTCCTTCCAGTTCTCTGCTGCCAATGACTGGAATGAACTACAAAAATCTTTGAAACTGGAAACACTTATCTCCCTCACTAGCTGTCAGAGCAGCTCACAGATCACTGCACCTGTACATAGCCCATCTGTAAATAGCTCAAACAACTACCTCTTCCCCTACTGTATTTATTTATTTTGCTCCTTTGCACCCCAGTATTTCTACTTTGCACACTCATCTACTGTTAAATCTATCTTTCCAGTGTTTTACTTGCTATATTGTATTTACTTTGCCACCATGGCCTATTTTTTTTGCCTTTACCTCCCTTATCTCACCTCATTTGCTCACATTGTATATAGACTTATTTTTCTACTGTATTATTGACTGCATGTTTGTTTTACTCCATGTGTAACTCTGTGTTGTTATATGTGTCGAACTGCTTTGCTTTATCTTGGCCAGGTCGCAATTGTAAATGAGAACTTGTTCTCAACTTGCCTACCTGGTTAAATAAAGGTGAAATAAAAAATACAAAATATCGGCTTTATAAATACATTTGATTTGATTACAGCCTTATTCTAAAATTGATTAAATATTTTTTTTTCTCATCAATACCCCACAATGACAAAGCGAAAACAGGTTTTTAGAAATGTTTTAAATGTATAAAAAACCAGAAATACCTTATTTACATAAGTATTCAGACCTGTTGCTATGAGACTCGAAATTGAGCTCAGGTGCATCCTGTTTCCATTGATCATCCTTGAGATGTTTCTACAACTTGATTGGAGTCCACCTGTGGTAAATTAAATTGATTGGACATGATTTGGAAAGGCACACACCTATCTATATAATGTTGGCAGTACATGTCAGAGCAAAAACCATGCCATGAAGTCGAAGGAAATGTCCGTAGAGCTCCGCGACAGGATTGTGTCGAGGCACAGATCTGGGGAAGGGCACCAAAACATTGCTGCAGCTTTGAATGTCCCCAAGAACACAGTGGACTCCATCATTCTTAAATGGAAGAAGTTTGGAACCACCAAGACTCTTCCCAGAGCTGTCCGCTTGGCCAAACTGAGCAATCGGGGGAGAAGGGCCTTGGTCAGGAAGGTGACCAAGAACCCGATGGTCACTCTGACAGAGCTCCAGAGTTCCTCTGTGGAGATGGGAGAATCTTCCAGAAGGACAAACATCTCTGCAACACTACACCAATCAGGCCTTTATGGTAGAGTGGCCAGATGGAAGCCACTCCTCAGTAAAATGCACAACAGCCCACTTGGAGTTTGCCAAAAGGCATCTAAAGGACTCTCAGACCATGAGAAACAAGATTCTCTGGTCTGGTGAAGCCAAGATTGAAATCTTTGGCCTGAATGCCAAGCGCCTTGTTTGTAGGAAACCTGGCACCATCCCTACGGTGAAGCATGGTGGTGGCAGCATCATGCTGTGGGGATGTTTTTCAGCGACAAGGACTGGGAGACTAGTCAGGATTAAGGGAAAGATGAAAGGAGCAAAGTGCAGACAGATCCTTGATGAAAACCTGATCCAGAGCGCTCAGGACCTCAGACTGGGGTGAAGGTTCACCTTCCAACAGGACAACAACCCTAAGCACACAGCCAAGACAACGCAGGAGTGGCTTCAGGACAAGTATCTGAATGTCCTTGAGTGGCCCAGCCAGAGCCCGGACTTGAACCTGATCTATCATCTCCGGAGAGACCTGAAAATAGCTGTGCAGCGACACTCCCCATCTAACCTAACAGAGATTGAGAGTATCTGCAGAGAAGAATGGGAGAAATTCCCCAAATATAGGTGTGCCAAGCTTTTGGTATCATATCCAAGAAGGGAAAAGTCCACTGTAGATTTCTTATGCCTGCTACGATAATCGGAGCCATCCGATTGGCCAGTGGTATACAAGACTACAGTGCACTAGATTTGCTGTCTGGGCCCGCCGGGAAGAAAAGTTTGTACCTTCAGACACATGAATGGTTCCAAATGGCAACAGTTTGCCTACCAGGCGGCAGGGCAGCTGAATCGGGTGCACTTACCGCCAACAGCCCTTAAGGAATAAAAAAATATTAAAGCAAGGCCAAAGATGTTTATAACTAAACCAAGATAAACCACAGCTCGTCATTTCAAATTGGAGCAAATGAGTTATAGTGTGCAGAACAAGCAAGGAGGTGGGCAGAGCCAAGCACGAGCTAACGAGGTCCTATTGGTGCGTTCTAGTATTAATTGGCATGTTTCCGTTAGGGAACGCCTATTCTGTCAATTGCTTCTAAACAAGCCTCTTTCTGGTTGGTGACTTCTGCTCTTCAAAGTTGAGTGAAGTTCAATCTCGTGCTTCTCAATTCAAATCAATTCAAAGGGCTTTATTGGCATGGGAAATACATAATAAACTAAATTGAAATAAACAATACAAATTTACAGTAAACATTACATTCACACAAATTCCAATGGAATAGACATTTCCAATTGTGTAAAGTACTTATGTAAAATACTTGAAAATACTACTTAAGTAGTATTTTCGGTGTATCTTACTCTACTACTTAGATTTCTGACAACTTTACTTTTTCTTCACGACATTCCTAAAAAAGAGTATGTACTTTTTACTCCCTACATTTTCCCTGATACACAAAAGTACTCGTTAGATTTTGAATGCTTAGCAGGACAGGGAAATTGTATAATTGACACACTTATCAAGAAAACATCCCTGTTCATCCCTACTGCCTCTGATCTGGCGGACTCACTAAACACAAAACATCCCTGTTCATCCCTACTGCCTCTGATCTGGCGGACTCACTAAACACATGCTTCGTTTGTAAATTATGTCTAAGTGTTGGAGCGTGCCCCTGGCTTTTACTTTTGATACTTTAGTATATTTGAGAAATTACATTTACTTTTTATACGTAAGTATATTTAAAACCAAATACTGTTAGACTTTTACTCAAGTAGTATTTTACTGGATGATTTTCACTTTTACTTGAGTCGGAGTTCCATAAAGACCATTTCAAATTTCCACTAGCGCTGCGCTCCAGACCCTAAAACTGAGCATGAGTAAAACCCTTCGCTTTATACGGTTATCCATAAGAAAAGTCGACATTAGAATGCAGTTTACTTTAAATCACCTATGAGCGAATTTATCTAAAGTAGAAATTTGACGACTGGGAAATCAACTTGACTGGGAAATCGAGAACACGTCAACCCTGAACGTTCCCGAAACAAGCGTGCCACGCCCACAGCTCGCGAGAGGCTCTCTCATTGGTCGGATTTTGGCCACTGAGGAAATTCGATTAAACTGATCCCCTATGCACAGGCTATGACCCGTGACATGAACAGGCAAAAGCGGTGAGGGAAGCACGCTCTTCTCCAATCGAACAGTAATTTGCGTCACTAGGTCATGTTGTCAACAAGGAAGCATGATGTATAGTTCAGAAACATATATGTTTTTTCCATACATTTTTTTAAATGTATTTTCAAACTAGTTTTTATTGAGTAGGCAGATAAAGCATTTTTATCCAAATAAATCACTTGTGCATGTGTGAACACAAACTCCTATGCAAAACCGAAAAATAAGAACAGTTAACATAGAAATAGCACACATAGAATAGATCTACCGCTTCTTAGACTTGCTTTCAATGAGAATGGCAGATCAATAACACATATTTAACACATAATAACACATATAACACATATTATGAATTTGGTCGGGTCCAATGCAGCCATTTTTATCTCAATGTCAAATCATTTTTGGGTAACAGTTAAGTACCTTACTGTGATTGTTTTCAATTAAAATTGTAAAAAATAAACAAAAATAGCTTGTTAGCAAAGAACAATTTCTCAAGCAAGAATTGTGCTAGGACTTTCTGGGAGTGGTCTGAGCTGGGAGGGGAAAACTCAAAACTAGCTGTTTTTGACAGAGAGGTTTAGAACTTTCTTTCTTACTGATCTGTTCACTAATTTGTCCAGGCAAGCCAAAACAGTCTGACATTTCAAGAATCGTTTCAAACGGCTCTTACATTAAAAGGGCATTATCACAATTTCACTGTATTATTCCAACCGATATATAAAACACAGCAAATCACGTTTTTGACTGCACTGGGCCTTTAATAAATAACGTATGGAAATAAACAAGGAAGTAGTCGGGGCTGGGGTGTTTCTTTGCTGTAGTGGGTATTTTGGTTCATTGCCTGAGACGATCATAATAGACTCCTAGGCTTACCCCTTTACCGTAACTTCAAAGTCCTTCCTTGTTGAGTAAATAAGGGGTTAAACAACTTTTTCTACCCTGACAGTAAAAAGTGTGTACTTTTGGGAGGTATTCGATGATTTCCTCCTTTAGCTTACATTCGATATTACAAAAACCCTACAACTATTTTGCAAGGTGAAAGGAGGATTTTAACCATAAATGACTCTGATTAATGTTATCATTATGGCCAGGACTATATACGACAACAATTAACAACAACAAATTAATAGTTCTGTATAGAGGGAGATCATTTATCCAGATTCCACACCGTACTCCATCCCAATCTCCTTTTTTTATCAGGAATTCTCCTGGCCCTAAATTATAATAGTGTTTATGTTTATAGTGATAATTTTGCAATGGCAAATGTTATACTAGGTTATTCACCTCTTTGTTCCCAGATAAGTATATGAGCAAATATCGCATGCACAGTCACTATCAGGAAACTGCTCGGCTTTCACTAGAGGATTTCGACAATTACAGTAGAGGGAGGATCGAGAGGAAGTTGCAGACTTAAAAAACAGAATATATGACTGATGTGATGTGAGAGAAACTCTGAAAGAACAAGCAAGACTTCAGCAAAGGTAGTACAACACCACATTTAGTGAGTGCTTTAACTTCGTTTAGTTTATGTGCCAATGTTTTATTGCTTTGTTTTAATCCATTTCAATTATTTTAAAGCTTTTATTTGCTTATCAGAAACGTAAACTTGATGATATATTGTGGAGACTAATAAAGTTATGTTGAATTTACTTTAAGGATTTCTTTTTTTCTTTTTATCCTATAATATATTTGTCTCTGCCAGAACATTTTGAGTTGACTTTTGCTGAGAAAGGCTTTCCCCAATCCACTACTTTGGTTAAATAACTAAATGAATGTCCCATAATAACCTATTCACTGTAGCAGAAAAGCTCTTGTTATGTTTCACTATACCCTCTGTTATACACAAATGCATTTACCATGGTTTACTATGCTGCTGTGATAAAACCCTCAGATGGGGGATTGATTTCCATGATTTGGATGAATTATTCTTATTGATTGAAAGTGGAATCTATGACATCAGAGCTGCACTGAACCTGGTGTTATTGACTCCATTTATTTACACCCCCTGTTCTTAACCAGAGAGAGCCTGAATGAGCCTGAATGAGCCTGAATGAGCCTGTTCTTAACCAGAGAGAGCCTGAATGATGCAGAATGGTACCCATGATCAGTAGTGGTGTTATTTTAATATATATTTTTGTCATTAACCAGATGCTCTTATCCAGAGCAATTAGAGTTAACTGCCTTGTTCAAGGGCACATTAACACATTTTTCATCTAGTCGGCCTCGGGGATTCAAACTAGCAACCTTTCAGTTACTGGCCAAACGCTCTTATTAACTGCTAGACTACCTGCTGCCCTATAGGAAAGTAAAATGCTCTATTTCTGCCAGTGCTGCTGACTCATACCATTCTGTTCTAATCAGGAGATAAAGTTAGACTACACAGCAACAAATTAATACATATTCTTTCATGCCTTTTCTCCATTGCATCAGTTGCTGAAGCACCTGAGAACCAGTTCAGAGCAGACTTATCCAGTAGTTCTAGTGTGCCAATTTCTGTTTTATTTCAAAGGACTGACTCATTTTTTTATTTAACTCATGACTCCACTTACAAAAGCTATTGGTTGCCAAATTTCAAACATGTCATTCCTTCTCTAGGTCAAATGGAGCAGACTTTTCTCTTGGTTTTATATGTAGTCTTATGGCCAACTCTTGCAGGTATGTCATTCACTTTTGAAAATACATTCACGATAATACAACAGACTCAAAGACACATTCATATTTTTTGTCCATTGTTTAGAGCACACTTTAGCCTGGTTATTGTGACTTCTGACTGACCGTTGGATATCTGATTTCAATATGGATGATATTCCCAATGTTGCTAATCTATCTCTGATCTCTCCCACCCCCCACCCTCTCTCTCGCCACACAGCCTTGTTCACAGTGGAGGTGGACAGTCTCTCACATGTGGCAGAGTTCTACGGTGATGTCACCATGGGCTGCAGGTTCCAACCTGGGGGCTGGGACCCGAACCTGTCAGTGATATGGCAACGGGTCCAGCCTCTTCCAGATGTAGAGGTGTACAGGCTGGATAACGGACAGGAGAACCTCACTTCTCAGAATTTCCAGTACCGCGGCAGGGCACGGTTGGTGTCGGAGGAGCTGACCAATGGCTGGGCCAAGCTACATGTGTCCAGGCTGAGGATCAACGACTCTGGGGTGTACCGATGTCTTGTGGAAATGGGGGGAGCTGATTATAAACAGACCACTTTGACTGTCAAAGGTGAGTTAAAGCTCTTTCATTGCAATAGCACAGTACTGTAGTTTTTATAAGCAGTCAATCAATATTAGGTAATGAACTTGTGTGAAAAAAATGTGGTAACATTTTACTTAGTTTTTCTTATACGACACTGTAATTACACTGTATTCACATGTTACATATGTAGTTTAACCACATTATAAGTACTGCATTGTAATAGAGTTGAATGTTTTATCATTCTACTTTCATGTGTCCTTAAGCTACCTATAAGACTATCATTAAAAGCATGCAGAGACGTGGGGGAGGTGAGGTGGAGCTGGCCTGTGAGTCTGAGGGCTATCCTCTTGCCACAATCAACTGGAGAGACAAGAGTCTCATGAACATCAAATCCAACGACACCATTGTGAAAACTCCAGACCAGCTTTTCCATATCACCAGCAAGATAACGGTCAAATACTCTGAGAAAAACAACTATACATGTGCCTTTGTGGAGAAAGGGGAAACTCCAAAGGGTCCATCAGCCAGGTTTGACATCCCAGGTATGAAGTGGGTGAATTTCCCTGTTTGGTTACACTATTTGAAGGGCATCTACATAAGGACTTCATAACACATTCATAACTCATACATAACACATTTATAAGCAATACCGTGTGACATTATAGCGTGACATTATAGTGAAAGAGCAACGAGGTCTATTTAACCTGGAAAGTGGGGGTTGGAGTGCGTAGATGTGTTGTTGATAAGGTGGGTGCTTTCCTCAATGAGCATAGTGCTGTAAAGCGTTGGTGTCATGGTGATGTTTTCCCTTCCATTCAATGATTCACATTGTAGGCGTCATAAAGTCAATGTGGGGAAAAAAACATGGGCTTTGAAGATGGATAGCAGATAGTGTATAAATCTTTTCATGAAGACCAAATTTGTGTCAGAACTTCTACCGATCATTGTTGCTTGGTAGTGGCGCTGTTTTAAGTTTGACCAATTTCTGGAAATTCTCTTAAACCCTTTTATCTGGTGTAATATTGTTCTCTTTCCTAAATGTTTTTTTTATGTTTAGAAATTTTAACGAAGAACATAGGCAGTATTATATACAGTTTATGATGAAAAATAAAATGGTTTCACTCTCCCTATCTTTTTTACTCACAGATGAAATACCTGTGATTGAGAGTAAACATAACACCCTTTCTATTGTATTGGGCACGACATTGACGGTGGCTATGATCATTGTAGCTACCATCTTCGGGTATCGCAGACAGAAAGGTAACATACACTTAACTTTTCTTCAGTTCTTAATTGATTTGCACACATTTTTTTATCTGAAGTTTGCTACAAGGAGTTTCCCCTGTTTCATGTTGCCTGAGATAGACAGCCTAGAGAGGAAGTATGTACTTTAACCTCTAAAGGTGTTACTGATGTTGAAGCCAGAATGATCGCGTACAGAGTTAGTGTGAGACTGGGGAAAAGAAAAACATCTGAATCTTGTGACAATGACTTAGCATGTAATGACTTAGCATGTGAGAACATGAGTGTGTGCTTTCTAAACCAGTCTGAACTGCCACATGTGGAAACACCCCCCACAGCTTGTTTTTGTGTTGGGGGGGGTTTCACATGTTGTAAATCATGTGGATGGTTTACTACTACTACTACTACTAATAACAACAATAATTTATTACATTGGTAAAGCACTTTTCATTTAAATTTAAACAAGAAAAATCTCAAAGTGCATAAAATAAAATTTTAAGAATATATATATTTTTTTTCAACGAAACAAATATATCTAACCATATCATGAAAGCAACCATCAAATTCTAGTAGGAAGTGTAGTCCAGCCGATAGAGATGAGTATTGAGGCCAGCTTTAAAAGTCCCGGCAGCCTGATATAGAGCTAGTCATTCCTTATTTTTAGAAAAGTCCCCTATCAGTCTCGATCTCTATCAAGTTTACAACACAGGAGGTTGGTGGCACCTTAATTGGGGAGGACGGGATTGTGGTAAGGAACAGTCAAAAGAGGATCCTTGGGACGTCCCAACTCTGACGACACCACATTTATGTTGAAATTTAAAAAACGGTTACGGTAAGGGATATGGCAGGGTAACACTAACACTTGTGGTAATGGCTGGAATGGAATAGTATGGTATCAAATACATGATTACCATTATTATGAGCCATTCTTTCCCTCAGCAGCCTCCTATGGTTTATACTTATAGTTTTAGTGCAATAGCATTTTGAGAAGTCAGCATGTTAAAAACCAAAGAGCGAGAAAGAGGAAAGGAAAGTCCCAACCTTAGACACTAAAAGTGTTACAAAATGGCATTACGACTTTCTAAGCAATAACATGAATAGGTTCAGCAGGACATCTCATGAAACATTTGGACTGTAAACTATAACCCGCTTTTATGTTCTGTTCACAGGTAGGCTCAGGACCCTCAAACTCTAACACCCTCCTGGGCTCAACAAAGACGTGACCTCTGACCTGCCTGGACCCCTTGCGGCAGCTCCAACTGGTCCTGGTGATAGACTGTTTGTGACTGTCAGTGACCTGTACCAGGAGGCAACAGTGAAAGACACTCCTCACTGAGACTGTAAACTCTGCCATGAGAGGACTGAGAACACAAAATACTCATGGACACACATACACTCACATTGACTCTGTCAATGAAAAGTTTAATTGTGTTACATTTTCTGTTAACTAAATGTGATGCATCCGGTTGGCGTCTCCAATCAATAACAAATATGGTGATGAGAGGAAGCCCAGTTGCCGGCAGTGGGAGAAGATGGAGAGAGATGGATTTTGGCCGACATTGCTAATTTTCTCATCGATTAAACAGTTGATCTCCATACAGTTTTCTGTTTCCAAAACTATAATCTGTTAAAAACAGAGTGGATTGCATTTTATAGACTAACTTTTGCCAACAATTGTTTTCTTTAAATGGCGTTGTTTAGGAGTGCAAGGGTGAATTGAGTACTTCACAGAGTAGGCGTTCCCTCATGGAAATATGTAAATATATGCTAGAATGTGCCAATAGGATCTCACTAGCTCGCTCTTGGCACTGCCCACCTCCTTGCTTGTTCTGCCCACTATGATTCATTTGCACCCATTGGAAAGACAGGCTGTGGTCTATCTTGGGTTAGTTATAAACATCTTTTGTCTAGGCCTTCTCATAATGTCATCAAAAAGCATTGCTTCTCAATCACTTAGAACTAGAATGGTCCATCTACAGAAGTTATTATGTCAGGTGCATTAAATATGCACTATGCAGAAATCGCTCCGCCATTTCCTGGTTGCAAAAATACTAATAGTTCGCCTAATTTCAGTTTATGTGACAAAACAAGTTCTCATTGTGTAGAGAATCATTGTACAATCTAAACAGCTGTGAAATATATTTTCCATAACCAAAAATATTGTATTTTCAGCTGTGAGAAGCTGGTGTACAAAACCGAAAGTAAAAGACTCAAAAACAAAACTTCAGAATGGGGAAGCATAGAAATAGCTCATATAGAACAGATCTACAGCTTCTTAGACTTGCTTTCAATGAGAAAGACAGATCTATAATGCACATTTCTATGTGAATTTGGTCAGGTTTTAGTTTCATACAACTTATTGGAAGACTTTTGGCCCTCTGAATGCCTAGGTCCTATGGTCATGGTTCGCCATTGCATTTAATTACTGTATATCTTGTACCGTTACTAAGTGTAATACAGAGATAATAACATGTTTATACAGAGATGTCCAACTTTAAGAGATTTTACTGAAAAAACAGTTCCCTTCTATGCTTCCCATGAAACCCCAGAAGGCAAATGAGTGAGTCCAGCCACAGTTTAAGTATCGCTCATATTAACACAGTTGTTTACTGTGCTCCAGGTATTTGATACTGTTTGATACTCATTATGAGTCGAACCATTTGATGACTTAGACCTTGTGACCACACAGTTTCACTTTCTGTCTCAGTCATATGGCAACTCCACAGTGAGACTGGATTGAGTCAGTCCATTGCACAATTTCCTTGAAAAAAAACTTTGTCTATAGACAGGAAAAGACGGGTGGTGCTGATGGGAAATGCTGATGATGTTTCCTCGGTCATCAAATTGAAACTCAGTCATCAACTCTGGTCTTTTTTCTATTTCACATAATAAGATCTGCTCACTAATACATTGTAAAACATGATAATGATTGTATGCTATTCGTGACAGTCTATACCTCGCAAAATCAAATCTGGACCCTTAAAACCAATTGCACAGTTTTTTTTCCTTCTTCCCCTCTAATCAGGGATTGATTTAGTCAAAGATGATGGACATATTGACCAGCTACATTTTTCTCCGTCCTAACAATGGGAGTTGTTGTCCAGAAAGCGGCAAGGCGCGCTGTCTAGCTTTCGCCTATCCTTTCTTTGGATTGGTGAATACATCTCATTATTGTGATCCTTTTTTAAATATTCGATGAAGGTTGTTGACGTCAACCGCCTGTAATCAATGGAAAGAGATGCTATGCTACTAGCCATATGCCATAAATATGCATAGCCATCTCGGGACAACACCGATATGAATTTTTTTTTTACTTACAAGTTGCCGGGATGTCACGTGTCCTACTATATCAGTACACTAGTAACAATAATACATTTTTGGGGTACCAAATTCAACACTCTCTCATTGACCTCCATAAAAAAAACTCCTTGCTTGGTGGGCGAAACAACGAAACACTACCGAGTTGGTGCTCCCTCTTCCTATTTCTCTCTGATTTAGGCCTGCAACACCAGGTGGGTGTAATTAATTATCAGGTAGAACAGCATTGCTCCAGACCTCCACAGTAGGATTTGAATACCGCTGGTCTATACTTTGTTACAGGAAGGAAACAGACAAGGATCTCCCAGTGGCTCTACCCTGAGGATCTTGGTGTGTCTTACCTCAGATACCAGTTTCTTCCTTCTGTTGTCCCTAATGTATCTGTTCTACCATGGTATTAAATAGCACCTGACATTAGTTTGGAGGGAGGCTATTTTTCTTCTGGGCAAAATAATGTTGATCAAAATTCAAATGTTCTCTCGCCTCAAGTACAAAGATTGGGTCTGTGCTGGGTAGTGCTGAGTGATTAGTGCTTAAAAAAATAAATAAATATATCAATATATACAGTGCCTTTGGAAAGTATTCAGACCCCTTAGAGCTCAGCCACATCCTGTTTCCATTGATCATCCTTGAGATGTTTCTACAACTTGATTGGAGTCCACCTGTGGAACATTCAATTGATTGGACATGATTTGGAAAGGCACACATCTGTCTATATTAGGTCCCACAGTTGATAGTGCATGTCAGAGCAAAAACCAAGCCATGAGGTTGAAGGAATTGCCCGTAGAGCTCCGAGACAGGATTGTGTCAAGGCACAGATCTGGGGAAGGGCACCAAAACAATTCTGCAGCATTGAAGGTCCCCAAGAACACAGTGGCCTCCATCATTCTTAAATGGAAGAAGTTACGAAACGCCAAGACTCTTCCTAGAGCTGGCCGGCCGGCCAAACTGAGTAATCGGGGGAGAAGAACCTTGGTCAGGGAGGTGACCAGGAACCCGATGGTCATTCTGAAGGAGCTCCAAAGTTCCTCTGTGGAGATGGGAGAATCTTCCAGAAGGACAACTATCTCTGCAGCACTCCACCAATCAGGCCTTTCAGGTGGAGTGGCCAGACGGAAGCCACTCCTCAGTATAAGTCACATGACAGCCTGCTTGGAGTTTTCCAAAAGGCACCTAAAGACTCTCAGACCATGAGAAACAAGATTTTCTGGTCTGATGAAACCAAGATTGAACCCTTTGACCTGAATGCCAAGTGTCACGTCTGGAGGAAACCTGGCACCATCCCTATGGTGAAGCATGGTGGTGGCAGCATCATGCTGTGGGGATGTTTTTCAGTGGCAGGGACTGGGAGACTAGTCAGGATCGAGGGAAAGATGAACGGAGCAAGTACAGAGAGATCCTTGATGAAAACCTGCTCCAGAGCACTCAGGACCACAGACTGGGGCGAAGGTTCACCTTCCAACAGGACAACGACCTTAAGCACACAGTCAAGACAACGCAGGAGTGATTTCGGGACAAGTCTCTGAATGTCCTTGAGTGGCCCAGCCAGAGCCCGGACTTGAACCCGATTTAACATCTCTAACACTTAACATACAATATGTATTTTACATTGATAAGGAAGGTGAAATCTTATAGATAGTGGTTTTATAATTTGATTATACTATACATAGAAAGCATAAAAGTAATTTAACACCTTTTAACCTTTCTTGGAGTATGCAGCATTACTAGTTATTGTTTATGGTCCTCTCATGATAAATATTATTATCATTATTTAATACTTTCGGGGATTACGTAGATTACATGATGTAGTTACATTTAAGAAGGTTAAAGGGCAATCAGGAGATTCGTTCATTTTTGGAATTATAAATGAATGATATATACACATTGATTCTTGAAGAATATAATTTATAAATCCCTCATGAGCTTAGTTCAACTGTCACACTCCATGAGAACCCAAAATATAAGCTTGTTTTACTCCAACATTTGTAAACAAAGTAAATATAAACAAACACTATATAACTCCAAAACATGGTTAAAACTATCATTTTTATATCCTGGATGGTCTGTCCTTGCATCCGTAGCTCTGTCTATGCATTTGAGAGAGGTTACATCTCTCCAGCCCTGAGCTTCTTACCAAAACAGGGGTGAGGAAATCACTTTGTTATTGTTTCAACTGCCTACTACATCGCACAGTTCAGGCATGATCTGATTTATCTCTAAAGAAACTGCAGAGCAATGTGCACATTGAGCTAAAAAACGAAATGGAAATCAAGTAATTGAACGATGTCAGTCAATGAGTTGTTAAAAAAATGAAAAATAACTGACATTCGATACACCCGAATTCCAACATGGGAACTCTGGCCTCTTTGTAGTGGTGATGGGTTGTTCGCGAACAAGTTGGCTCTAAGAGTCGACTCTTGTTGGTGAACATTGGGAGCCAGCTCAGATATCAGAAGAGCTTCATCTATTTATAAAAATATTTAAAAAATTAAGATATGAATAATCAAAAGATTTAAATGAATAGAATTAACTAATTCAAAGAACGAAGAAATAAAATAACATAGGCCTAAATGCTCAAACATTCGTTCTGACCGTCTGTTCAGACTAACAGCCTCACCTGTTGTTCCTGTCAATCAGACACGCAGTGTCAACCAATGAACGTGAGGGAGGGCCGAGCCAATTCACACAGTCACACACTTAGCAGCCGAGGAGAGAGGAAGGACAGCTGTGAAAACAACAGCTTGAAAATGAGTCG
This sequence comes from Salmo trutta, assembly GCF_901001165.1. Classification (NCBI taxonomy): domain Eukaryota; kingdom Metazoa; phylum Chordata; class Actinopteri; order Salmoniformes; family Salmonidae; genus Salmo; species Salmo trutta. Next base: position 57,468,381 of record NC_042971.1, read on the forward strand.
GAAGCACAGTAGCATTTAGATGCATTTTAATAATGTAGGCAATGTTAGAGCACAGTGTAGAATTTGCCAAAACGCACAACCTACACCGGCATATGCGAACTGTGCACCCAACTGTGAAGCTAGCTGTAGTGGAGCTTGGGGAAACTAGCGGGCCTGCTAGTGATAGTGGTAAAGCCAGCACCTCCACACGTGGAGATGTATCCACTCAGTCAAGTAGGCCTACTCCGCAACCCACCACAACCAATTTCCATGCATTTTCAATAGTGGAGGACAGAGGTTTTAGAAATTATAGCAATAGTCTAAATCCAATGTACACAATTCAAAGCAGGAAAACCCTTTCAAAATCACTTATTCCACGACTGTACAAGAGCACAAGGAAAGAGAAAGAGTCCAAAAAGCTACTGCAGTTTGCCTTACCACTGACTGCTGGACATCAAGGGTAACCACTTCTTACATGTCGGTTACATGTCACTTCATTGAAGATTTTTCGATGTCTAGCTGTCTTCTGGACTGCTTGAGTTCTGCGACAGACACACCTCAGATAACTTGGCAGAGGAAATGTTGAGAGTGGCCAGAGAATGGCAAGTAGATGGAAAAGTGGTCTGTTGTGTTAGCGACAATGCAGCTAACATAACCAAAGCCATGAAAATGTTGAAATGGACCCATCATCCATGTCTTGCCCACACAATCAACCTGATTGTAAGAGATGATCTGAAGGTGATGAAGCCCACTGTTGACAAAGTGAAAGCAGCTGTGGAATATATATATATATATATTCCACAGGAGCACAGTAGGTGCTGAAAAACTAAAGTCTACACAACGCCAGATGGGGATGCCTGAGCTGAGGCCTAAACAGGACTGCACTACAAGGTGGAATTCAACATTTATATGTTGAAGCGGTTTCTTGAGTCAAAGGATGCCATCATCTCTACCCTGGCCATTGTCAATGCAACAGTTGATGCTCTGACCCAAAAGGAATGGGAGGTGGTAGAGGAGGTGTGCAGGAACCCATTGAGCAGGTCACTGTGGAAATCAGTGGAGAGAGGTACAGTAAGCAGTTATTACTACATCCTTATTTAATCCAGTATTATACAGTTGAAGTCGGAAGTTTACATACACCTTAGCCAAAAACATGAAACTCTGTTTTTCACAATTCCTGACATTTAATCCCAGTAAAACTGTTTTAGGTCATTCCCAGTGGGTCAGAAGTTTATGTACACTCAATTATTATTTGGCAGCATTGCCTTTAAATTGTTTAACTTGGGTCAAACGCTTCAGGTAGCCTTCCACAAGCTTCCCACAATAAGTTGGATGAATTTTGGCCCATTCCTCCTGATAGAGCTGGTGTAACTGAGTCAGGTTTGTAGGCCTCCTTGCTCGTACAAGCTTTTTCAGTTCTGCCCACAAATGTTCTATTGGATTGAGGTCAGGGCTTTGTGATGGCCACTCCAATACCTTGACTTTGTTGTCCTTAAGCCGTTTTGCCACAACTTTGGAAGTATGCTTTGGGTCATTGTCCATTTGAAAGACCCATTTGCAACCAAGCTTTAACTTCCTGACTGATGTCTTGAGATGTTGCTTCAATATATCCACATAATTTTCCTACCTCATGATGCCATCTATTTTGTGAAGTCCCTCCTGCAGCAAAGCACCCCCACAACATGATGCTGCCTCCCCCGTGCTTCACGGTTGGGATGGTGTTCTTCGGCTTGCAAGTCTCCCCCTTTTTCCTCCAAACATAACGATGGTCATTATGGCCAAACAGTTCTATTTTTGTTTTATCAGACCAGAGGACATTTCTCCAAAACGTACGATCTTTGTCCCCATGTGCAGTTGCAAACCGTAGTCTGGCTTTTTTATGGTGGTTTTGGAGCAGTGGCTTCTTCCTTGCTGAGCGGCCTTTTAGGTTATGTCGATATAGGACTCGTTTTACTGTGGATATAGATACTTTTGTACCTGTTTTCTCCAGCATCTTCACAAGGTCCTTTGCTCTTGTTCTGGAATTGATTTGCACTTTTCACACCAAAGTACGTTGATCTCTAGGAGACAGAACGCGTTCCTTTCCTGAGCAGTTTGACGGCTGCGTGGTCCCATGGTGTTTATACTTGCATATTATTGTTTGTACAGATGAAAGTGGTACCTTCAGGCGTTTGGAAATTGCTCCCAAGAATGAACCAGACTTGTGGAGGTCTACAATTTGGCTGATTTCTTTTGATTTTCCCATGATGTCAAGCAAAGAGGCACTGAGCTTGAAGGTAGGCCTTGAAATACATCCACAGGTACACCTCCAATTGACTCAAATTATGTAAATTAGCCTGTCAAAAGCTTCGAAAGCCATGACATAATTTTCTGTATTTTTCCAAGCTGTTTAAAGGCACAGTCAACTTAGTGTATGTAAAGTTCTGACCAACTGGAATTGTGATACAGTGAATTATAAGTGAAATAATCTGTCTGTAAACAATTGTTGGAAAAATGACTTGTGTCATGCACAAACTAGATATCCTAACCGACTTGCCAAAACTATAGTTTGTTAACAAGACATTTGTGGAGTGGTTGAAAAACGAGTTTTAATGACTCCAACTTAAGTGTATGTAAACTTCCGACTTCAACTGTATATGTATATGAGCAGTAGATGAGAATGTAGTATCAGTAGACAAAACATGAACCTGAACAAATAAGTTACTGTGCTCTCTTTTCAGCTATGTGACAGCCTCAAAAATTATGCTCCTGTGTAAGGGTCTGCAGCAAATCACAGCCAGCCGCCAGAGAAGCAAATGTAACCACAGGACATGTGACAGAGTTGATGGACACCCAATGTTCATCAATGGACAGAAAGTTCCACAGAATGGAATATAGCCACGTGCTATCAGAAACCGCTGCACATGACCCCAGGTTTAAGAAGTTAGCCTTCAGTGATCTAATCCAAGATGGATCATCTAATCCAAGATGGCGTAGCAGTAGGACGTGTGTGTTTGTCCTTGTCTTATCCTGTGTAAATAGCCGGTCTTCTTCGTATATATCTTAATCTAACTTTCTATCTACGAACTAAATATACTTTCCTGCAACCCGCCTCACCCAATGTGGTATGGATCTGATATTTTTATTCCTTATAACTGGAACTTCCATCAGGAGCTAGCTAGCTAACTAGCTACTAGTCTTTGTTAGCCATGGCTAGCGGTCTTCACCTTTTTCTCAGTCACCAGCCAGCCAGCCTTAGCTCGGACAACACCTGCCTGTCTGCTCAGGGTAATATCAACCCAGAGCATATTGGACTGCATCTCTCTACCAATCACCGGATTCCTGCCGCTCTGGATCATTACACCAGATCATCGCAGCTAGCTAGCTGCAAACAAGTGGCTACTGTTAGCTAACGCCTCTGTCCTGAAGCAAGCACCAGCTAGCCTTGTGCTAGCCTCGAGCTAGGCCCATATACCAGCTTATTCTAGGGCTACAACACCTCCTTTGCCAATTAGCCTAGATCCTTTATTGTCGACACGGAGCCCCGCCGATCTATCACAACTGGACTGCCGACATGATCGCCGGATGTGGTCTCAACAGGCTATTCTGTTACGATGTCGCCGAAGAACTATCTACTAGCCCTGGCCCACTAGCTTTTCTGAACGCTATGCCCCCTGCTCGCCTAGTGTAGTAGTGACTACCGAACAGCACCCTGACTCACCTATCGCTGCTCCTTTGACCCTATGATCACTCGGCTACACAGCTGATGCAACCCTGGACTGCTTCAATAACATGGAACCTCATTTTGTTTACCTGTCGGCCCCAGTCTCAAACTCAGGTCCTGTATGTACCTAACTGACCCGCTCTGCCCATTCATTTCCATTTACCAGTTGATGTCTTAACTCTCCTGATCAACACCTGTGTTTGCTTTATGCCTCTCTCTAATGTCAATATGCCTTGTCTACTGCTGTCTTGGCTAGTTCTTATTGTTTTATTTCACTGTAGAGCCTTCAGTCCCGCTCAAAATGCCTTAGATAGCTCGTATGTCCCACCCCACACACATGCAGAGACCTCACCTGGCTTAACTGGTGCCTCCAGAGACGAAACCTCTCTCATCGTCACTCAAGGCCTAGGTTTACCTCCACTGTAACCGTAAAAGCCTTGGTGTCATGCATGTTAACATCAGAAGCCTCCTCCCTAAGTTTGTTTTATTCACTGCTCTAGCACACGCCGCCAACCCTGATGTCTTAGCCATGTCTGAATCCTGGCTTAGGAAGGCCACCAAGAATTCTGAAATTTTCATCCCCAACTACAACAATTTCTGCCAAGATAGGACTGCCAAAGGGGGTGGAGTTGCAATCTACTACAGAGATAGCCTGCAGAGTTCTGTCATGCTATCCAGGTATGTGCCCAAACAGTTCGAGCTTCTACTTTTAAAAACCCACCTTTCCAGAAAGAAGTCTCTCACTGTTGCCGCTTGTTATAGACCCCCCTCAGCCCCCAACTGTGCCCTGGACACCATATGTGAATTTATTGTCCCCCATTTATCTTCAGAGTTTGTACTGTTAGGTGACCTAAACTGGGATATGCTTAAAACCCCGGCCATCCTACAATCTAAGCTAGATGGCATAAATCTCACACATATTATTAAGGAACCTACCAAGTACAACCCTAAATCCGTAAACACGGGCACCCTCATAGATATCATCCTGACCAGCCTGCCCTCTAAATATACGTCTGCTGTCTTCAACCAGGATCTGCCTGCGTCCATAATGGGTCCGCAGTCAAACGACCACCCCCATCACTGTCAAACGCTCCCTAAAACACTTTAGCGAGCAGGCCTTTCTAATCGACCTGGCCCGGGTATCCTGGAACGATACTGATCTCATTCCGTCAGTAGAGGATGCCTGGTTATTCTTTAAAAGTGCTTTCCTCACCATCTTAAATAAGCATGCCCCATTCAAAAAATATTGAACTAAGAACAGATATAGCCCTTGGTTTACTCCAGACTTGACTGCCCTTAACCAGCACAAAATCATCATGTGCCGTACTGCATTAGCATCGAATAGCCCCCGCGATATGCAACTTTTCAGGGAAGTTAGGAACCAATATACACAGGCAGTTAGGAAAGCAAAAGCAAGCTTTTTCAAACAGAAATTTGCATCCTGTAGCACAAACTCCAAAAAGTTCTGGGACACATGGAGAATAAGAGCACCTCCTCCCAGCTGCCTACTGCACTGAGGCAAGGAAATACAGTCACCACCGATAAATCTACTATAATCGAGAATTTCAATAAGCATTTTTCTACGGCTGGCTATGCTTTCCACCTGGCTACCCCTACCCCGGTCAAAAGCTCTGCACCCCCCACAGCAACTTGCCCAATCCTCCCCCATTTCTCCTTCACCCAAATCCAGATAGCTGATGTTCTGAAAGAGCTGCAAAATCTGGACCCCTACAAATCAGCTGGGCTAGACAATCTGGACCCTCTCTTTATAAAATTATCAGCCACAATTGTTGCAACCGCTATTACTAGCCAGTTCAACCTCTCTTTCGTATCGTCTGAGATCCCTAAAGATTGGAAAGCTGCCGTGGTCATTCCCCTCTTCAAAGGGGGAGACGCTCTAGACCGAAACTGTTACAGACCTATATCTATCCTACCCTGCCTTTCTAAAGTCTTCGAAAGCCAAGTTAACAAACAGATCACCTACCATTTCGAATCCCACTGTACCTTCTCCGCAATGCAATCTGGTTTTCCGAGCTGGTCATGGGTGCACCTCAGCCACGCTCAAGGTACTAAACGATATCATAACCGCCATCAATAAAAGACAATACTGTGCAGCCGTCTTCATTGACCTGGCCGAGGCTTTCGACTCTGTCAATCACCGCATTCTTATCGGCAGACTCAACAGCCTTGGTTTCTCAAATGACTGCCTCGCCTGGTTCACCAACTACTTCTCAGACAGAGTTCAGTGCTTCAAATTGGAGGGCCTGTCTTCCGGACCTCTGGCAGTCTCTATGGGGGTGCCACAGGGTTCAATTCTCAGGCCGACTCTCTTCTCTGTATATATCAATGATGTCGCTCTTGCTGCTGGTGATTCTCTGATCCACCTCTACGCAGACGACACCATTCTGTATACTTCTGGCCCTTCATTGGACACTGTGTTAACAAACCTCCAGATGAGCTTCAATGCCATACAACACTACTTCCATGGCCTCCAACTGCTCTTAAATGCAAGTAAAACTAAATGCATGCTCTTCAACCAATCGCTGCCCGCACCCGCCTGCCCGACTAGCATCACTACTCTGGACGGTTCTGACTTAGAATATGTGGACAACTACAAATACCTAGGTGTCTGGCTAGACTGTAAACTCTCCTTCCAGACTCACATTAAGCATCTCCAATCCAAAATTACATCTAGAATTGGTTTCCTATTTCACAACAAAGCATCCTTCACTCATGCTGCCAAACACCCTCGTAAAACTGACTATCCTACCGATCCTTGACTTCAGCGACCTCATTTACAAAATAGCCTCCAACACTCTACTCAGAAAATTAGATGTAGTCTATCACAGTGCCATCCGTTTTGTCACCAAAGCCCCATATACTACTCACCACTGCGACCTATATGCTCTCGTTGGCTGGCCCTCGCTTCATATTCGTCGCCAAACCCACTGGCTCCAGGTCATCTATAAGTCTTTGCTAGGTAAAGCCCTGCCTTATCTCAGCTCACTGATGACCATAGCAGCACCCACCCGTAGCACGCTACAGCAGCCTTATTTCACTGGTCATCCCCAAAGCCAACTCCTGCTTTGGCTGCCTTTCCTTCCAGTTCTCTGCTGCCAATGACTGGAACGAACTGCAAAAATCACTGAAGCTGGAGACTCATAGTTCCCTCTCTAACTTTAAGCACCAGCTGTCAGAGCAGCTCACAGATCATTGCAGCTGTACATAGCCCATCTGTAAATAGCCCATCCAACTACCTCATCCCCATTCTGTTATATATTTTTTTTGCTCCTTTGCACCCAAGTATTTCTACTTGCACATTCATGTTCTGCACATCTATCACTCCAGTGTTTAATTGCTAAATTGTAATTATTTCACCACTATGGCCTATTTATTGCCTTACCTCCCTAATCTTACTACATTTGCACACACTGTATATAGATTTTTCTATTGTGTTATTGACTGTACGTTTGTTTATCCCATGTGCAACTCTGTGTTGTTTGTGTCGCACTGCTTTGCTTTATCTTGGCCAGGTCGCAGTTGTAAATGAGAACTTCGTCTCAACTGGCCTACCTGGTTAAATAAAGGTGAAATAAAATAAAACAAAAATGCCAGAGCGATTGATGTGGCTCTTCAAAGAATAACCTCAGTAGCAGGGAGGGACAGCCCCAGCAGTCAGCTGGCTCAGGCACCAGGGCACCAGGAAGAAGAGGGATCAGATGGAGGGACAGCCCTAGCAGTCAGCTGGCTCAGGCACCAGGGCACCAGGAAGAAGAGGGATCAGATGGAGGGACAGCCCCAGCAGTCAGCTGGCTCAGGCACCAGGGCACCAGGAAGAAGAGGGATCAGATGGAGGGACAGCCCCAGCAGTCAGCTGGCTCAGGCACCAGGGCACCAGGAAGAAGAGGGATCAGATGGAGGGACAGCCCCAGCAGTCAGCAGGCTCAGGCACCAGGGAAGAAGAGGAAGAAGAGGGAGCAGATGGAGCAGAAGCACCAGCAGTGGTGCCACAAACGTCTGCTGTTTGGATGCTATTTGACGAGAGAGGAACTGGGGATGCAGCAAGAAGGAATAATGGAGGTCCAATATATACATTAAAAAGTTATACTTTAAATGCAAATGTTTAATAGCATTCTTTTTCATAACAAACCAATGCATTTTTAAATACATTGTGGTTAAGGTAGAGTATGATTTATTTTAATAAGTTAATTAGAATTGTTTTAACACACCAATCATAGTCAAACTATCGTAAACTGTTTGACTTGAAAAAAAATACAAAACATATATATTTTTTAAAGAGCCGTTTGCGAGCCAAAATAGCTGTCTCTTTTTTTGTGAGCTGAGCCGAACGAGCCGACTCACTATAAACAGACGGAATGCCCATCATCACTACTCTGTAGAGTTCCGACTTTCCGGCATGAAGATCACTGACGTCATCATTTGGCTCGTATATTTTCGAGTTCCCAGTTGTCACGAAAGCACCAATAACTGACAACCAAAGAATCCCTATTTTGGTTTTCCCATGGAAAAGTCTGGGGGTTTCCAGTGCGTCAAACCACTAACCTTAAAAATATTTTTTTTTTTTTGGAAGTAGAGAGCACACACTAGTTGTCATTTGTACAATGCTAAACTCAAGAGGGAACATTGAACTACAACATATGGGCAGTAATCGATCTCCCTACATATGCCCATGTAACCCATGGTTACGTGATTCATCAGATCTAAGACATCTGTTTTATCTTTTTTGATGCTTTGTCCCAGGGGATGAATTCCTACATTTCTGTTTAATTATTGTGTGTCTAGGTTGAGTGGTGAAGGAAGTTACTGCTGTGCAGCCAAATATCAGAAACTTACATTGAGACAAATATTAATGCACAACCCTTATTAGGTCTATCTCAAATTATTGTTGTTATTTCTGTTGAAAAGTGAAGTATAATGACGCACTTCAGAGTTAGATTTTATTTCGCAGTTGTTCGATTTGAAGAAAAATACATGTTAGATGGTGTAGAGAACTTGTCAGATCAAATCAAATTGTATTTGTCACATGCGCCGAATACAACAGGTGTAGACCTTACAGTGAAATGCTTACTTACAAGCCCTTAACCAACAATGTAGTTTTAAGAAAAATAGCTAAAAAAATAAGAAATAATTAAAGAGCAGCATTAAAATAACAATAGCGAGGCTATATACAGCTGGGTACAGGTACAGAGTCAATGTGCGGGGGCACCGGTTAGTCAGGGTAATTGAGGTAAAAAGTACATGTAGGTAGAGTTATTAAAGTAACTATGCGTAGATAATAACAGAGTAGCAGCAGTGTGAACAGACAATTTTTAGGGCCTTCCTCTGTGGTACTTCATTTGATACAAAGTATATAAATGTGAGATAAAATATAACCAGAAACACTCATTCTAAGTGCAACTAAAGATTACATTGAGTTACAGTACATTCGTTTCTCCACTGCACTGTCGGAGCTAAAAGCACAAGCATTTCGCTACACTCGCAATAACATCTGCTTATCACGTGTATGTGACCAATACAATTTGATTTACAGTCTCTCTTGTGCAAGCCTCCCTTATCACCACCAGAGTGCAGCAACGAGCCATTCGGGTGAGTTCGTAAATTCACTCGAGTGCCAAAGTGGAAATTCAGAGCTTTTTTTTTCTCTCGGTTGTCCGTTCGTATATTCGGGGCGTTCAGAGCGCAAACTGAGGATGATCCGAGCGTCATGACCTCAAAGGCAGCCAAGCACCCAAACTAACTGGCTAAAGTTGGCTAGTTTGCTAGCTACTGCCAGACACAAATGAGAGAACACCTCACTCTGGACATTTTACTCGACCGAGCAGAGCTGGTTAGAGTGTTTTCTTGTTATCTAGAGGGTTAGTGACTGTAACTGTGTTACGGCAACAATTTAATTCCGTTTTTAGCCGATGTTTACTTGCACCTGTCATGAACCAATTTTAGGGCGTTCGTAAATTCCTTAATTTACTATTCGCTCGCAAACCAGAATGCTCTGAAATTGAAGCCGATTACCACTGAATACGAACGCACCCCAAATGTGAAGTTCACGAGAAAATTACGTCAGATGTCTCGTTCTGCGCAAACTTCTGCCACGTTCAAAACAACTGGGAACTCGGAAATCTCTGACTTCAGATCGTTCAACACATATGAGAACCCGGAAGAAAAACAACTAACCCCGACTGGGAAAAAATCGTTTTGAACTGTTATCCAACTGGGAACTCCAAGTCGGAAACTCTGACATTTTTCTAGAGCTCCAACTTTCCGACCTGAAATGAAACTAATTTCATGAGTTGACCTCGGTTATTTCTGAGTTCCCAGTTGTCTTGAAAGCACCATTCACACGGGGCAGAGGCCTCTTCGGGGATAGTGAATCGGAGTGAGGATAGCAAACATAATCGCTAAAGATGGCGACGGAGAGAGACACTGAAGAGAATTACTGCATGTATTATCGTCATCGCTAAGCAATGTTTTTTTTCTTAGATAGGTGGACACGCAAAAATACCGAGAGCTTTTAAGTTGAAGTCCCGTGTGCATTACATGATTTGTTTTTCACTGGAGCGTCCAAGTTAGCAGTGTTGGCTAGCTAGCCTGGTTGGATTCTCAATCGGGACGAATGTCGTTGGATTGCAAATAGATTTTTATGAGCGATTAAATTTGCTACAAACTGTCCATGAAGCTATTGGACAACATCGTCTCTTATTTTGGGATACAGCCAGCCAGCCAAGCCAGCCAGCCAGTCAGCCAGCCATTCAACAGGACCCGCCACACGGCCAGAGTTGAGTCGAAGTGACTGACCGTCATGTATTTTTTAACTGGCTGGCCTCGGAGGCTACTTTGTCCACTGAAAAGTGAAGAACAACCGTTTCATGTTCAGCCCAGTTCCCAGAGGTTTTACTTCGCTGTATTGTCCGAGACTCAACTAAGCGTCTGGTTTAGTCGGGTAAGTACCGGAGGAATTACCGACGAGCTGGCTAGCCGGTTAACGTTACCGAGCAGTTGTTAGACAGTGATCAAGTTGGATAGTTAAGTTTGGTCTGTGCACTTTGGTTGCCGAGTCACTGATTTCTTAGTTCATTGGCACGACATTTAACTAACGTTAGCTGTCATGTATACAGGCATTTGGAAAAATAAAATACAGAACAGTACCAGCTGTTTGTTAACAGCAGAAGTGTTAGTTAGTTACACACGTCAATGTATTCTGTTTAGTATACGTTAAATGTATGTGCCAAACTACATTAGCTAGCCAGATAAAGACATGGAAAAAACACAGCATTTGGGACTAACAATTTACTATAATGTAGCTAACTTTAGCTATATGAGGAATATGTCAAAATGTAAGAATACTGTAATCTTCAATCATGTACTGTCAAGTATTTAGGTAGGCTTGCTATTTATTGTAAGAGGTGCAAATCAGAGCCATAATATAGAGCTTTGGCACAAATTCCTTCACTGTCGCTGGGTGGCACATGACGTTGAAGGAGAGGGTTGTTATTTATTTTGACAACGTGTAAGTTACGCAAGTTGAGTTCCCATGGACTTCAGCCTCCATGTTCGTCATTCTTCTGCACATATCCTCTCCCATATATTTAGAACAAAGAGAGCCTCTCACACGCGTGTTGAATCCTCTGCTTTGAGTGAAAGGAGTCACTTGGTGCTTAGGGCAGTTCACACCGTACTGCCACTTCATAGGGCCATATTTTTCTTGCCCCAGGGCTTCTGTTGATATATGATCTCTGGGGCTTTGTGACTCCAGGGGCAGACTTTCATCAAGGCAAAAAATAGCAAAGAAAATCTCCATATATTCACTACATGGGTGAACTTTGATTAAACTAGGCTATATATTGTTTTTTTTCCTGTGATACATTGGTTGTTTTTTCTGTTTTAACAGCAATGCAGTTTTCATTTTTAATCTGGTGTCCACATAACATCTGCAGTTACAGTTGTCGGCTGTGGAATGATCTCTGCATAGTAGTAGTCAATGACTGCATAAGAGTATAAACATCAGTGCTGCTGCAAATATAATAGCTGTATGTAGAATTAGAGTAAATCCAGGCCAGTATTTATTTCCCTGTCTCACAGGAGGTAAGTATCCTGTTGTATGTACTTCCAGGATTTGTACATTTTTATTTAACTAAGCAAGTCAGTTAAGAACAAATTCTTATTTACAATGACGGCCTATCCCCGGAATTGTGCGCCGCCCTATGGGACTCCCAATCACCGGTTGTGATACATACCTTGTCCCTTTTCCACTTGCCGCCTTAATTTTTGCTGCAATCAGTTGCTTTTAAGTTACTAGTCACTAGTACTTCACAGCAGTCCACAGAAAGACATTGTTGAATAGTACAGGGGTTATTGGGAATTTAGGGAGGTCAGGAAGATGCCTGTAAAAAAAACAAAACAGAAGAAAATCCCCGTTTTTTTTTTTGCTTCTCCGATGGAATTTCACTTGAGCTGTTTAGGAATGTTTTCCTCCAGTTCTGACTGCATAAGATATGGCCTACAACATGAATGGGTTGTGTAGAATATTCACGTGCTAGGCCTATGTAAAATGTAATGCATCTGTAACATTTGCAACAGCTTTCTGAAAGTAAATAGGCTGAAATAACTTGTCAAATAGTCATAACATCAACCTAACAGATGGTCAATCATGATCCTGTGTGTGGTTGTGCATGTTGTCTATATGGGTCTGTTCATGTAGATCAAGAGTCTTTCCCTTTCCTCAGTGGGTTACCATCTGCTGTGTTTTAACCTTCTCAAGATCTAATGGCACTACCGGACTGAGACGGGGGGGCCAGTCGCTACCGGACTGAGACGGGGGGGCCAGTCGCTACCGGACTGAGACGGGGGGGGCCAGTCGCTACCGGACTGAGACGGGGGGGCCAGTCGCTACCGGACTGAGACGGGGGGGCCAGTCGCTACCGGACTGAGACGGGGGGGCCAGTCGCTACCGGACTGAGACGGGGGGGCCAGTCGCTACCGGACTGAGACGGGGGGGCCAGTCGCTACCGGACTGAGACGGGGGGGGCCAGTCGCTACCGGACTGAGACGGGGGGGGGCCAGTCGCTACCGGACTGAGACGGGGGGGCCAGTCGCTACCGGCCTGAGACGGGGGGGCCAGTCGCTACCGGACTGAGACGGGGGGGCCAGTCGCTACCGGACTGAGACGGGGGGGCCAGTCGCTACCGGACTGAGACGGGGGGGCCAGTCGCTACCGGACTGAGACGGGGGGGCCAGTCGCTACCGGACTGAGACGGGGGGGCCAGTCGCTACCGGACTGAGACGGGGGGGCCAGTCGCTACCGGACTGAGACGGGGGGCCAGTCGCTACCGGACTGAGGGGGGCCAGTCGCTACCGGACTGAGACGGGGGGGCCAGTCGCTACCGGACTGAGACGGGGGGGCCAGTCGCTACCGGACTGAGACGGGGGGGCCAGTCGCTACCGGACTGAGACGGGGGGGCCAGTCGCTACCGGACTGAGACGGGGGGGCCAGTCGCTACCGGACTGAGACGGGGGGGCCAGTCGCTACCGGACTGAGACGGGGGGGCCAGTCGCTACCGGACTGAGACGGGGGGGCCAGTCGCTACCGGACTGAGACGGGGGGGGGGGCCAGTCGCTACCGGACTGAGACGGGGGGGGGGGGCCAGTCGCTACCGGACTGAGACGGGGGGGGGGGCCAGTCGCTACCGGACTGAGACGGGGGGGGGGGCAGTCGCTACCGGACTGAGACGGGGGGGGGGGGCCAGTCGCTACCGGACTGAGACGGGGGGGGGGGGCCAGTCGCTACCGGACTGAGACGGGGGGGGGGGGGCCAGTCGCTACCGGACTGAGACGGGGGGGGGGGGCCAGTCGCTACCGGACTGAGACGGGGGGGGGGGGGGGTGGGGCCAGTCGCTACCGGACTGAGACGGGGGGGGGGGGTGGGGCCAGTCGCTACCGGACTGAGACGGGGGGGGGGGCCAGTCGCTACCGGACTGAGACGGGGGGGGGCCAGTCGCTACCGGACTGAGACGGGGCGGGGCCAGTCGCTACCGGACTGAGACGGGGCAGGAAAATGAAGCACCCCACCATCCCTGAGTTATTCCCATAATGTGGACTCTTTGGTTTCTGCCTGTACTGCTCGACTTTTCGCTGTAGCAGCGTCACCTCCTGCTCCGACCTCCTACTACTACTCTTCGGCCGTGTCTCCAATAGCCTTTAGTGGACCCCTCTCCTCGACTACTCTCCTTCATCTGCATTGATAACAAAGCTTTCATGCCGAGGTGGTTAAATGAAACGCCTCAGGAGTAACCAGTTTCCTTCCGTCCTCCATGGGAAGATGCTGGCTCTCGCCTGCTCCTTCCCTCTCCAATCTCCCTGTTTATCAGCTGTCTCCTACTCCTGTTAGGCCCTCCTTTCCTCCTTTTCCTCTAGTCCACGATCATCTCCTTCGTCTTGCTCACATTGAGGGAGAGGTTGTTGTCCTGGCACCACACGGTCAGGTATCTGACCTCCTCCCTATAGACTGTTTCAATGTTGTCGGTGATCAGGCCTACCACCGTTGTATCGTCAGCAAACTTAGTGATGGTGTTGGAGTCGTGCTTGGCCACACAGTCGTGGGTGAACAGGGAGTACAGGAGGGGACTAAGCACGCACCCCTGAGTGTTGAGGATCAGCGTGGCAGATGTGTTGTTGCCTACCCTTACCACCTGGGGGTGGCCCAGGATCCAGTTGCAGAGGGAGGTGTTTAGTCTCAGGGTCCTTAGCTTAGTGATGAGCTTTGTGGGCGCTATGGTGTTGAACGCTGAGCTGTAGTCAATGTGATCAATTATTTCTCGCATACACTACCAGTCAAAAATTTGGACACGCCTACTCATTCAAGGGTTTTTCTTTATTTTTACTATTTTCTACATTGTAGAATAATAGTGAAGACATCAAAAGGGGCGGCAGGTAGCCTAGTGGTTAGAGCGTTGGACTAGTAACAGAAAGGTTGAAAGATCGAATCCCCAAGCTGACAAGTAAAAAATCTGTCGTTCTGCCCCTCAACAAGGCAGTTCTTAACTGACTTGCGTAGTTAAATAAAGGTAACCCCCCCCCCCCCACAATAAAAACATAAAAACAATGAAATAACACACATGGAATCATGTAGTAACCAAAAAAGTAGTAAATCAAAATATATTTTAGAATCTTCGGAGTAGCCAGCATTTGCCTTGACAGCTTTGCACACTCTTGGCATTCTCTCAACCAGCTTCACCTGGAATGCTTTCCCAACAGTCTTGAAGGAGTTCCCACATATGCTGAGCACTTGTTGGCTGCTTTTCCTTCACTCTGCGATCCAACTCATCCCAAACCATCTCAATTGAGTTTAGGTCTGGTGATTGTGGAGGCTAGGTCATCTAATGCAGCACTCCATCACTCTCCTTCTAGGTCAAATAGCCCTTACACAGCCTGGAGGTGTGTTGTATCATTGTCCTGTTGAAAAACAAATGATAGTACCTCTAAGCGCATTCCAGCTGGTCACGGCAGGGTTTCCCTTTGTAGTCAGTAATAGTATGCAAGCCCTGCCACATCCGACGGGCGTCAGAGCCGGTGTAGTAGGATTCAATCTTAGTCCTGTATTGATGCTTTGCCTGTTTGATGGTTTGTCTGAAGGCATAGCAGGATTTCTTATAAGCGTCCGGATTAGTGTCCCACTCCTTGAAAGCGGCAGCTCTAGCCTTTAGATTGGTGCAGATGTTGCCTGTAATCCATGGATTCTGTTTGGGATATGTACATACGGTCACTGTGGGTACGACATCATCGATGCACTTATTGATGAAGCCGGTGACTGAGGTGGTACACGCATCAAAGCCGTTGAGTAAATCCCGGAACATATTCCAGTATGTGCTAACAAAACAGTCCTGTAGCATCCGCGTCATCTGACCACTTCTGTATTGAACGAGTCACTGGTACTTCCTGCTTTAGTTTTTGCTTGTAAGCAGGAATCAGGAGAATAGAATTATGGCCAGATTTGCCAAATGGAGGGCGAGGGAGAGCTTTGTATGTGTCTCTGTGTGTGAAGTAAAGATGGTCTAGAGTTAGTTTTTTTTCTCCCTCTGGATGCACATGCTGGTAGAATGAGGTATAACAGATTTAAGTTTGCTTGCATCAAATTCCCCGGCCACTAGGAGCGCAGCTTCTGGATGAGCATTTTCTTGTATGCTTATGGCCTTATACAGCTCATTGAGTGCGGTCTTAGTACCAGCGTCGGTTTGTGGTGGTAAATGGACGGCTACTAAAAATATAGATGAGAACTCTCTTGGTAGATAGTGTGGTCTACAGCTTATCATAAGGTACTCTACCTCAGACGAGCAAAACCTTGAGACTTCTTTATCAGACATCGCACACCAGCTGTTATTGACAAATTGACCCCCCCACCCCTCGTAGCTGTTCTGTGCCGCCGATGCACGGAAAGCCCAGCCAACTGTATATTATCTGTGTCGTTGTTCAGCCACGACTCGGTGAAACATAAGATATTACAGTTAATGTCCCGTTGGTAGGATAGTCTCGAACGGAGCTCATCCAGTTTATTCTCCAGTGATTGCACGTTGGCCAATAGA
Organism: Salmo trutta; assembly: GCF_901001165.1. Taxonomy (NCBI): domain Eukaryota; kingdom Metazoa; phylum Chordata; class Actinopteri; order Salmoniformes; family Salmonidae; genus Salmo; species Salmo trutta. The sequence continues at coordinate 57,484,656 of NC_042971.1, forward strand.
AAGGATGCTTGAGGCGTGTTACCCACTCGCCAATGAATTCTCACAAGGCACCCTGATCTGTATTTCCTTATTTACTTCATGTGAATGACAGGGTTTAGTGCCTTGTCCGGGAGCAACCTTATATCCTTCGCGTCAGACTCATTAAAGAAAAAATCTTTGTCCAGTTTGAGGTGAGTAATCGCTGTTCTGATATCCAGACGCTCTTTTTGGTCATAAGAGATGGTAGGATTAACATTATGTAGAAAACAAGTTAAAAACAATATGAAAATACACAAAATAGCACAACTGGTTAGGAGCCCATAAAACGGCAACCATCCCCTCTGGCGCCGTTTTCCCTGGATACCTCGGCCCAACCCTATTCTGAATGCTTCCCTGGAATGCTGAATGTTCCTCTGGGACCTCTTCAATTACACTGATTCAGTAGAATGGGTTGTTATGAAGCTTGTATTATATGTGGGGTATCGTCTGAGTGGACTTGGTGTTTGGTGTCCAACCTCATCACAATTTGGATTTTGAGAACAGCTCTCAGTATCACTTTACCTAAAGTGAAAAGACATCTTAAGATCAGGTTCTTAAGGGCCGTGGCTGAGTGATGGTGACTTACTTGTGCAGTCCAGGGAGGCTTGTTGGCGTTGATTGAGTGCTTCTCTCATGCAAGAATACATATCCACCTCCATCGTATTATGCTCAAGTCATGACATCACTGTGATCTCCATGACAATGCTGTTCATCAGGAGGAATCCTTACGGCAAGGTCCTCTGAGACCCTTATCATACACTGTATGAAAAGTGTCTGTTTGAAGGTCGTCCCTCTGGGTTATTCCAGCTAATTAGCACTAGGCTAGCTAGGTTTGTGCTTGACTGAGTGCTGTATCGTACTTGCTGCTCATATGAGCACTTTGGTAGAGAATGTGTAATCAACAAATGGCATGAGAGTAGATATGGATATTTTCAAAACAGTTGATCCCCGTTGAAATATCAAGGTATCTTAACTAGTTTCACTCTTCATCTCCCCATTATTCATGAGCTGATCTGCTATCTGTATAATCAACTCGATTTTTTTGCCCAATATAGGAGATATTCTGGCATTCGTTGGAGGTTATCTAGCAAGTTTAGCAACTTTGGTCATTTTTACTTTTGTTTGACTGCCATTACAAAGTTTGTATGATTAGACAATGCTTGCTGAAATGCACTGGATTAATTGAAGAACATGGAAACGCTCTGAATTTATGAACGGCCTGTTTCGCAATGCACAACAATGTCATTGGCGATCAAAGATAGTTACTAAATATCAGTTTAATTTGCCCTGGAAATCTTTACATGGTGATGCAGTGTCCGTCTTACTTGGGGAGAACCCTGGCATAGTAATCATATCTTGGTTTTAAACTCTTGATAGATAAACATTATTTCTGGTATTGAATCTTGGTAGATTTTCTGTGAAACATGCATCCCTAGAATACAGTGACAACAGCGCCCTGTTTCTATTTCGTACAATGACCCATTTTTTTGTTGTTGTTTTGGCTTTGTACTCCAGCACTTTGGATTTGAAATGATACAATGACTGAGGTTAAAGTGCAGACTGTCAGCGTTAATTTGAGTCTTTCATCCATATCAGGTGACACATTTAGAAACTACAGCCCTTTTGTACATAGTCCCCCCCCCACCCCCCATTTTAGGGTACCAAAGATATTGGGATAAATTCACTTGTGTATTAAAGTAGTCAAAAGTTTAGTATTTGGTCCCATATTCCTAGAATGCGATGATTACATAAATCTTCTGACTCTATAACATGTTGGATGCATTTGCTGTTTGTTTTGGTTGTTTCAGATTATTTTGTGCCCTATAGAAAAGAATGGTAAATAATCTATTGTGTGGAATAAGTATAGAAAGCTTCTGCACTTTAACCTTATAGTCAGTGAATCAAAGCTTCTGCACTTTAACCTTATAGTCAGTGAATCATTTTAAATCCAAAGTGCTGGAGTACAGAGCCCCGAAAAAGAAAAAAAATGGCCACTATCCGAATAAGTTTGGAGCTCAGTGTATGGAGTATGTATCAACCATTGTTGTAGTAAAAGTGTGACTGGCTCTCTGACCTTGTCGACATTCCCGTCCGCGAGTCTCCGTCTGACCCAGTGCTACTGGTGCTCCAGGGCCTGGGCTGGGGGCTCCGCTACACACACACACACACACACACACACACACACACACTGCTAGGACAAGTAGAGACCTGTCCTCAAGCTCCTCCACTAAAGTCTTGTAGCGGTTTTTATTGGCACAGTTAGGAGAGGGGGTGAAAGTGGATGTGACCTCATATTACAATAAGACACATTTATGAAGGCCTAGTTTCCACGGTCTCTGTTATTATATAATAGGCTTGGGAGATACCGAGGGTGTGATGTTCAATACCGTTCTGAAATCATACCGGGGCCTGTGGGGATGCGCTCTACGCCACTACTTATAACTACACTGGGTGTACAAAACTGACCAGGTGAAGCGATCATCCCTTATTGATGTCACTTGTTAAATCTACTTCAATCAGTGTAGATGAAGGGGAGGAGACAGGTTAAAGAAGGGTTTTTAAGTCTTGAGACAATTGAGACATCGATTGCGTCTGTGTGCCATTCCGAGGGTGAACGAGCAGGACAAAATATTTGATGTGTATTTGAACGGGGTGTGGTAGTAGGTGCCAGGTGCACCGGTTTGTGTCATGAACTGCAACGCTGCTGGGTTTTTCACACAACAGTTTCCTGCGTGTATCAAGAAAGGTCCACCAATCAAAGGACATCCAGCCAACTTGACACAACTGTGGGAAGCATTGGAGTCAACATGGGCCAGCATCCATGTGGAACGCTTTCGACACCTTGTAGAGTCCATTCCCAAATGAATTGAGGCTGTTCTGAGGGCAAAAGAGGGTTTAACTCAATATTAGGAAAGTGTTCCTAATGTTTTGTCCACTCAGTGTATACTTTAACTACAACACGTTTTGTTTTCAATAGCTCCCCTTGTGTGCAATTTCAGTAATACCTTATACCACGGTATGGTACAGAAACGGTATGGTACAGAAACGGTATGGTACAGAAACGGTATGGTACAGAAACGGTATGAAAATCTGCCTACTCCCCAACCGTATGAAATAATTCAGTGTCTAGTCTTTTATAAGTGTATTCTGTGCTTGGTCTCATTTGAAAAGAGCAAGTTGATATTTCCTGCTGAAGGAAAGAGCCCAGGCCTGGGTCTGGCAGCATAACAATAGATTGTTGTGTACTGTCTGTCTTTTCCAGGTTCCGTTTTTTCTATATGTGGAAGGAAATCCTCTGAATCGATCCTGAAGGTCGCCAGAGAATCATCATTAATACAAACAATTGAACAAGTCATGTTTTGACTCAAAACACAGTCGAGGTTTACAATATTCATTGTGAATTTTTTTTTTTTTTTTTTATGTCATTTTGCTGCATAGCCAATCCCAGTTCAGTGGAAAGTCATGTTTCTGTTTGTGTAAAAGCTCTGTGAAAGCAGAGAGGTATTTAGAAATGGATTTAGGCTAAATGTCATGTAGAGAATTTTATGGAAATTGTCATGTAGAGAATTTTATGGAAATTATGATTACTTAAGTTATGTGTGTGTGTGTGTGTGTGTGGCTCTCTGAGATGAAAAGGAAAGCTGATCTAGTCCCCCTTCTATAATAGAGTTAATGGCTGCTGAGCACTGTGCTTTGCTCATAACTTATTTTATGATTACGGTGTCATTGCAGGATCTGTGTGTGTAACTGTGTTATGATTTATGTATATGGTGGCATTGTTCTACTGTTTTAACTTGATCAGTGTGTCTCGGATGTTGGCTACTACAGGACCTCGGATGTCTACACAACACAACAAATGAATTTGGCCTTTTGCTCAGTGAAAAGCAGATAGCCTCAGATTATTGCTCCTATTTCTTAGTAGAAACAAGTTTCCTGAAGGCCTGTGATGTGACTGAGGGATATCACATCTTATGTAATGTTTTCTTCTTTGTGGGATTCAATTGGGATTGATTATGTGACTTCGCAGGAACTTGCAGGCACTGCTCTGTCCAAGGTGTGTGTGTGTGTGTGTGTGTGTGTGTGTGTGGGGGGGGGTTTCTGCGTAGCCTCTTTTCTTCTTAGTGACTGGCTGTCTCTTAGCTACCTCACCTGATTACCTCCGGTGGAGAATTCAGCATGGGGCAGCTGCTCACAGGCCTCTAGTTCAGACATGACAAGGTACAAATATTTTGTTCTGCCCCCGATCAAGGCATTTAACCCACTGTTCCCCGGGCACCGATGATGTTGTTTTAAGGCAGCCCCCCTGCACCTCTCTGATTCAGAGGAGTTGGGTTAAATGACTCCTGTACCTCTCTGATTCAGAGGGGTTGGGTTAAATGACTCCTGCACCTATCTGATTCAGAGGGGTTGGGTTAAATGACTCCCGCACCTCTCTGATTCAGAGGGGTTGGGTTAAATGACTCCTGCACCTCTCTGATTCAGAGGGCTTGGGTTAAATGACTCCCTCACCTCTCTGATTCAGAGGGGTTGGGTTAAATGACTCCCGCACCTCTCTGATTCAGAGGGGTTGAGTTAAATTACTCCCGCACCTCTCTGATTCAGAGGGGTTGGGTTAAATGACTCCCGCACCTCTCTGATTCAGAGGGGTTGGGTTAAATGACTCCCGCACCTCTCTGATTCAGAGGGGTTGGGTTAAATGACTCCCGCACCTCTCTGATTCAGAGGGGTTGGGTTAAATGACTCCTGCACCTCTCTGATTCAGAGGGGTTGGGTTAAATGACTCCCGCACCTCTCTGATTCAGAGGGGTTGGGTTAAATGAGGAAGACACATTTCAGCTGAATGTATTCAGTTGTGTAACTGACTAGGTATCACCCTTCCCACTAGTTCTGACCTGACATTGTGGTTACATGCAGTCTGTGTTCTCTAGCGTCTAGATGACCCTTTGGCTGCAATACAATTTTACTACTGAGTGGAACTTAGACACACACACCATTGTTTCCATTAGCTGGCTTTTGGTCTAAACATTTATTTTTTGTGAAAAGCTGATAAAGAAGAAAGAAATCCCATTGTGAAATAACACTTTTTAGCCTCTTCATTGATGGAAATACACTTGACCGGTCATGCTTATCCGTCTATAGGTTAATTTGCATAATTTAAATTGGCGCGTGTGTATGTTAATTTTTTTAATCTTATCACACTCGAACAGATACAGTCTTAGTGCAGAAAATCTGTCAGACATTGCGAGAGCTGCTGCTACAGCATCTCAAACAGCAAATGCGTAGGCAACGGAAGGCATGCTTCATCAACCCGTCACACCACTTTACAATGAGCTGGAGGCAGTATGCATTTTGAACGTTTTTGCATTTTGGTGTGTGCCCCTAGCTATCCGTAAATAATAATAAAAAAAAATGGTGCTGTCTGGGTTGCTTAGTATAAGGAATTTTAAATGATTCATACTTTTAAGTATATTTAAAACCAAATACTGTTAGACTTTTACTCCAGTAGTATTTTACTGGGTGACTTTCACTTTTTCATTGTTCTATTACAGTATCTTTACTTTTACTCGTGTATGACAATTGGGCACTTTTTCCAGCACTGCTTATTTGATATCAACTTTCTTTCATTGTCTAGTAGCCAAAGATACAATCCCAGTCATATTACCAGCCCATCCTAGTCATATTACCAACCCATCCTAGTCATATTACCAACCCATCCTAGTCATATTACCTCTATACCAGCCCATCCTAGTCATATTACCAGCCCATCCTAGTCATATTACCAGCCCATCCTAGTCATATTATCATCCATCCTAGTCATATTACCAACCCATCCTAGTCATATTACCAGCCCATCCTAGTCATATTACCAACCCATCCTAGTCATATTACCAACCCATCCTAGTCATATTACCCACCCATCCTAGTCATATTACCAACCCATCCTAGTCATATTACCAGCCCATCCTAGTCATATTACCAGCCCATCCTAGTCATATTACCAGCCCATCCTAGTCATATTACCAGCCCATCCTAGTCATATTACCAGCCCATCCTAGTCATATTACCAACCCATCCTAGTCATATTACCAACCCATCCTAGTCATATTACCAGCCCATCCTAGTCATATTACCAGCCCATCCTAGTCATATTACCACCCATCCTAGTCATATTACCAACCCATCCTAGTCATATTACCAACCCATCCTAGTCATATTACCAACCCATCCTAGTCATATTACCAACCCATCCTAGTCATATTACCAGCCCATCCTAGTCATATTACCAACCCATCCTAGTCATATTACCAACCCATCCTAGTCATATTACCAGCCCATCCTAGTCATATTACCAACCCATCCTAGTCATATTACCAGCCCATCCTAGTCGTATTACCAGCCCATCCTAGTCATATTACCAGCCCATCCTAGTCATATTACCAGCCCATCCTAGTCATATTACCAGCCCATCCTAGTCATATTACCAGCCCATCCTAGTCGTATTACCAGCCCATCCTAGTCGTATTACCAGCCCATCCTAGTCATATTACCAACCCATCCTAGTCATATTACCAGCCCATCCTAGTCATATTACCAGCCCATCCTAGTCATATTACCAACCCATCCTAGTCATATTACCAACCCATCCTAGTCATATTACCAGCCCATCCTAGTCATATTACCAGCCCATCCTAGTCATATTACCAGCCCATCCTAGTCATATTACCAGCCCATCCTAGTCATATTACCAGCCCATCCTAGTCATATTACCAGCCCATCCTAGTCATATTACCAGCCCATCCTAGTCATATTACCAGCCCATCCTAGTCATATTACCAGCCCATCCTAGTCATATTACCAGCCCATCCTAGTCATATTACCAACCCATCCTAGTCATATTACCAGCCCATCCTAGTCATATTACCAGCCCATCCTAGTCATATTACCAGCCCATCCTAGTCATATTACCAGCCCATCCTAGTCATATTACCAGCCCATCCTAGTCATATTACCAGCCCATCCTAGTCATATTACCAGCCCATCCTAGTCATATTACCAGCCCATCCTAGTCATATTACCAGCCCATCCTAGTCATATTAGCAATATTATGGAACGAACAGTCGCGTGTAGACTACTGCCTTGTGCGGAGCAATACAGTCGCGTGTAGACTACTGCCTTGTGCGGAGCAATACAGTCGCGTGTAGACTACTGCCTTGTGCGGAGCAATACAGTCGCGTGTAGACTACTGCCTTGTGCGCATTGCTGCGCTTATGATGTGAAGAAATAATAGTTGAACATTTTTAAGCTAAATGTTCTGATCTGTTGCATCAGACTTATTGCATTTTAGCCTTTTATTTTTTTCATGTAGCCTAGGCCAACTGGTTGTATGAATTTGGGGGTCTATTGTCCTACAACTGTCCCAAAGTCTGTTTGGAATGGGCTATTTGATTTCACGACAAGCAGAACAATAGAATAGGTAAACTTTTCTACAATGAGGGATATTAGATTGACAGGCTAGTGATTTGCTGTTTGTTACTCGTTGTGTTAGCTGAGGAAAAGTAAAAGTGCAAATCAGAATTCAGTAAGAAGATCGTTGCATGGTGTTTTTGCATGTTCTGTAAATATGAATTGCCATAATGTAAATGTGATTTCTGTCATTCTGAGCACCGTGGGTGGACACCTTAAACAGGTTACACACCCAATCCGGTAAAGTTCTCAAATGTCCGTTAAATGAAAATGTTTACGGTCAAATTTTCCTAATGGAGACCCTGACATGCACACACAGACTCTCTGACAGAGTCCTGAAATAATTATACCTTTTCCGTGAGGGGTCATTGTTCTCTACCCAGTTACCTTCCATGCTTTTCTTATATTGTAATGTGAGGATACACTCTCTGTCTCTCTCTGTCTCTCTCTGTCTCTCTGTCTCTCTGTCTCTCTGTCTCTCTGTCTCTCTGTCTCTCTGTCTCTCTGTCGCTCTCTGTCGCTCTCTCTCTGGCTCTCTGTCGCTCTCTCTCTGGCTCTCTGTCGCTCTCTCTCTCTCTGTCGCTCTCTGTCGCTCTCTCTCTGGCTCTCTGTCGCTCTCTCTCTGGCTCTCTGTCGCTCTCTCTCTCTGGCTCTCTGTCGCTCTCTCTCTCTGGCTCTCTGTCGCTCTCTCTCTCTGGCTCTCTGTCGCTCTCTCTCTCTGGCTCTCTGTCGCTCTCTCTCTGGCTCTCTGTCGCTCTCTCTGGCTCTCTGTCGCTCTCTCTCTGGCTCTCTGTCGCTCTCTCTCTCTGGCTCTCTGTCGCTCTCTCTCTCTGGCTCTCTGTCGCTCTCTCTCTCTGGCTCTCTGTCGCTCTCTCTCTCTGGCTCTCTGTCGCTCTCTCTATCTGGCTCTCTGTCGCTCTCTCTCTCTGGCTCTCTGTCGCTCTCTCTCTCTGGCTCTCTGTCGCTCTCTCTCTCTGGCTCTCTGTCGCTCTCTCTCTGGCGCTCTGTCTCTCTCTTGCGCTCTGTCGCTCTCTGGCTCGCGCACACGTGCTGTCTTGATGGAGTCGCTGGTGTGTATTGATGGTGTGAGAATGGGATTACATGGTGTGGTGCTGATGAATAGTCTCCTGTTGGACCATGGAATACTGGCGGCATTGTGTGTGTGTGAGAGCGAGATCTGCCTTGAGAAACAGTGTGTGTCCTAATTGGCACCCTATTCTTTATATAGTGAACTATTTGGAACCCAATGCTCCCTGGTGAAATGTAGTGCACTATAAAGGAGTGATGTAATGATTCACTGATACGCATTGGTCCCCGATTCAAATGTTTAAGATATGAGTGCATCGGTCCGCGGGACCCCGAACTTATTCAGATGTAGCATGCGTTGGTCAGAAAATACATTCAGACGTTACGAATCACTGGTTCACACATTTGTTGTTGAAATTACTTTTGTGACCCTTTTGAAAATACCTCATCTTTTGTGACAGCTACATCCTCTCATTAAGTGTCAAACTAAGCATGTAATTATGTTGACAGTCATTGATCTACAAGTTATTTTGAATGCCTAACAACCCCAGGCCATGTCAGTAGTGTAGTCGAACAGCGTTCTGTCGAGAGACGGGCCTGTTCCTGATCTGACACATTGGCTCGCCACCTTCAGCATTCAAATGTTTGTAACATGGCCTATAAAAGGCTTTATTAGTTGAGTGACAACCAGTGTAATTTACTAGGTTATTATAATAAAAAATCAAAAAATCTAATGGCTATAGAAAATGGTGTTTACCGGAATTAAAGTAGTCTACCGTTATGCTACTACCGGAGAGACAACTCTCATCTGGCTGTATAGGTAGGCTACATGCCGATTTGGTGCTTACTAGTGATGCACCGATATTACATTTTTGTCCGATTCTGATATTTTACTTGCCAATAAATACGATACCGATAACCGATCTTAAAAATTTTAGTGGCCTTTTTAAGCATTCTAGTACAGTTAAATGGTTAAAACACACACATGGACGCAGCGGTCTAAGGCACTGCATCTCAGTGCAAGAGGTGTCACTACAGTCCCTGGTTCGAATCCAGGCTGTATCACATCGGGCCGTGATTGGGAGTCCTATAGGACGGCGCACAATTGGCCCAGCGTTGTCCGGGGTAGGCCGTCATTGTAAATAAGAATTTGCTCTTAACTGACTTGCCTAGTTAAATAAAGGTTACACACACACACTACACTGACCAAAAAGTAATTTTGTTGGCATTTACGTATGTCCCCATTACCAGTAAAACATCAAGACCTATTCCTTTCACTTACTTGCTGTGCTGTTTCGTTGTTCAGTCGTTTCATTCTCAACCAGGATTTCATCATACATGTCAAGCAGTGAAGTTTCAGCTCTGTCTGTCCGTGGCCTCTCTTCCTCGGTGCGCACTGTCACTGTGTCTGTTTCCATCTTGTCCAGCTGTGTATAACATTTCACGTAAACCCTGTTTTTTTTTGTCTGCATTGATGTAGCGGTCCTTGTACCTAGCATTGAGCATGGTGGCGACACAGTGAAGAGAGAGTGCCACTGAATCGCTTGTTCACAGCCTGTGTTGCCAGTTTTGTTGAGCGGGCGTTTCAATGCCATGACAGAGGGTATCACGTCTGCTGCAGATGCAGTTGATGAGCTTATTTCTCCAGTCAGTTGTTCGAATGGAGCTAGGAGTGTGTTCATGTTTCCAAGTTTCAAACATGTTCTCAAATGCCATTGAAATGGCAGCAGTGGTATGACAACCATCACATTCATGAGCATGCAATACGACTTTCCTCAGTAGGAAATCCTCGTGGACCCACTGTGCTGTCAGACTCAGCATGCTCATGGGGCTGATATCGCTGGTCCAAATGTCAGTCGTGAAGCTAATAGCAGTGACGCTATCACTGTGTAACTTCGGTAGGGCAACATCTGAGAAATGGCTCACTTGGTAACGTTAGTGTGTACCTACCGGTGCACCAACCAGTCAGCGAAAGCCAACATCACCCACCACAGAGAACGGTTGATTGTCAAGGGCAATGAATTTTCTTACTCTTTCAAATGACTGCTCGACTGCTGGATCCACACAGCAGACATTGTGGGCTAGGTTAGGAATGCTGTGTTGCACGTGTAGCGATACATTTTACGTGGCGTCATTACGTCATGTACCTACTTTATATAGGTATGGACGTCAGCTTTGACATCGGTTTTGCACATCGGCGTTAAATATACACGGGGAGCTAACATTAATGATATGCATGTCAATCTCTCATGGTTCAAAGTGGAGAAGAGATTGACTTCATCACTACTTGTTTATGTTAGAAGTGTTGACAAGCTGAATGCACGAGCTGTCTGTTTAAACTACTACCACACATCTCAGACACTCATGCATAGCTTATAAAGCTTGGATAGAAATGCCTTGTCTTTACCTAGCTATCACAACAGATAGCTAGCTAGCGAATCATGCTAAACATTTAGCTAACGTTAGCCAGCTAGCTAAAAACGATCTATGGGCTGTATGCGATTTATGGAGATAGAATTCAATTGTTTCTTTGTTGTCTTGCAAGCTGTATAGCTGTGGCCATCTGGCTGGTATAAACAAGGGCTTCCTACAACAATAGCAACATTCGAGCAGCGAGCAATCTAGTGAACATTGAGCAGACCTGTTAAACACAACTTTTGGCCTCGCAGGCAGTTCCACTGCATTTCTTTCCATTGTTCCCCTTTTAATGATTTAGACCTGGGACACTTGGTGTGTGCAATTAGTTATCAGGTAGAAGAGAGCCAGCGGGCTCCGGACCTCGTAGGGTTAGGGTTGAATACCCCTTGGCTAGACCATAAAGCAACACACACACATATGCATTGCCAAACAACGCTACTGCCACCTTATGGTTTGGAGTGGCTGAGATTGACTGCTGACGCTGTTCTGACACACACTCACTTGTTGTCTTTGTCTCTTCCAGCCCAGTGTTCTGATAGTGAGCTACATAGAGTCGGCGAAAGCATCATCCCAGTTTGGCTTCTATCAGCAGGCCGAATGGAAGCAGGACGATTCCATGATAGCAGTAGCGGTGAGTAATGCGATGCAGTCACTTCTTGCACTCTCTCTCTCCCTCTCTCTCTCTCTCTCTCTCTCTCTCTTTCCTCATCGTAGTTGTCTCTCTCTCTCTCTCTCTCTCTCTCTCCCTCTCTCTCTCTCTTTCCTCATCGTAGTTGTTGTCTCTCTCTCTCTCTCTATTTCTGTCTCCTTTACTTTTGCGTATTTTCTTAGGTTTTTCCTACGTTCATTTTCCATGGTGGAGGGTTAATGCATCGTTTGTTTTATTGATTTCCACTGTTTATCATTTTGAGTTGAGGGAGGTGGGCCGGGGAGTTTGTTTGGGGTTTGGTGGTGGCGCTCGGCATCTCAAGAAACCTAGCAACATTCAAAGTTGCACTAAGACGGAAGAAGTTACATTAAACTATTTAGCTTTCTAGTGAGTGATTGCAGCCAGCCTGGCTGACCAGTTGGACAGCATTGACATCATGGGTAGTTGCATTGTTTCGCTAGCTTACAGCTCCCATTGGGCTGAAACTGTCTAGTAGTGTTCGTCGTCTAGCGTTAGCGTTTTAGTGTGGCTTACGAAAGGACTATTGATTTACTTAGCTACATGACATTTGTGATAGTTGGCAACTTAAAGATGCTGCATAGCTATCTCTAGCTGACTGGGCAAAGCAAGCTCCGTTGATTCACTGTTAGCTGACGCAACATGACTGTCAGTATCTACAGAGTCGCTTGTTTCTTGCCTTTCGTTTAGCTCATTTCAAATGAGGCCGTGAAACTGCACATCTCCCGCGGTTGGGGAGGGGGGCTACTGGGCTTGTTGAGGTGAGTGGGGTTACAGCTGGGCAAAGGCAGGTTGCTGTAGTAACGGATACTCCTCTGGTGGTGGAAGAGGAGAGAGCCTCTGGAGAAAGCTAAAAGGGTTGAGGAGGCCCGAGGAGGGTGCCACACAGAAAATACTGCCTGGCATTGGGGAGGAGGCCCGAGGAGGGTGCCACACAGAAAAATACTGCCTGGCATTGGGGAGGAGGCCCGAGGAGGGTGCCACACAGAAAAATACTGCCTGGCATTGGGGAGGAGGCCCGAGGAGGGTGCCACACAGAAAAATACTGCCTGGCATTGGGGAGGAGGCCCGAGGAGGGTGCCACACAGAAAAATACTGCCTGGCATTGGGGAGGAGGCCCGAGGAGGGTGCCACACAGAAAAATACTGCCTGGCATTGGGGAGGAGGCCCGAGGAGGGTGCCACACAGAAAAATACTGCCTGGCATTGGGGAGGAGGCCCGAGGAGGGTGCCACACAGAAAAATACTGCCTGGCATTGGGGAGGAGGCCCGAGGAGGGTGCCACACAGAAAAAGGAGAAGAAACCTGGGGGAAAAAAGAGTGTGGCTGGGAAAAGGCATGGTGGGCTCATCCCAGGAAATACTGCCTGGCATTGGGGAGGAGGCCCTGATCGATGTGTAGACAGGGGAGGAGGCCCTGATCGATGTGTAGACAGGGGAGGAGGCCCTGATCGATGTGTAGGCAGGGGAGGAGGCCCTGATCGATGTGTAGACAGGGGAGGAGGCCCTTATTGATGTGTAGCCGGGAGGAGGCCCTGATCGATGTGCAGACTGGGGAGGAGGCCCTGATCGATGTGCAGACTGGGGAGGAGGCCCTGATCGATGTGCAGACTGGGGAGGAGGCCCTGATCGATGTGCAGACTGGGGAGGAGGCCCTGATCGATGTGTAGGCAGGGGAGGAGGCCCTGATCGATGTGTAGGCAGGGGAGGAGGCCCTGATCGATGTGTAGGCAGGGGAGGAGGCCCTGATCGATGTGTAGACGGGAGGAGGCCCTGATCGATGTGCAGACTGGGGAGGAGGCCCTGATCGATGTGCAGACTGGGGAGGAGGCCCTGATCGATGTGCAGACTGGGGAGGAGGCCCTGATCGATGTGCAGACTGGGGAGGAGGCCCTGATCGATGTGCAGACTGGGGAGGAGGCCCTGATCGATGTGCAGACTGGGGAGGAGGCCCTGATCGATGTGCAGACTGGGGAGGAGGCCCTGATCGATGTGCAGACTGGGGAGGAGGACGGTACTGTGCCAGTGGAGTAGGAGGAAGAGGGGGGTGGGGGGGATGAGGAGGCCTGGATCCAAGGCTGTCAGCCGGAGGGCCCAGTATATACGCTGAGAGAACCTTCTAGGTTCCTGAGGGAGACTTAACGGAAAACTTTCCGCTGGAGTCTTCATTTCCTGATTCTGGAAGGTTTGTAAGGTTCCGTACAACACGTGAGGAAGAATGAGGGGTTTGGTGCCGTCTCGCCCAGGAACCTGTATAGGCTTGTCTTCAGACTGCTTAAATTGATAGGCCTTTTCTTTCATGGTGGCTTTATGTGTTTCTCTGTTTCTGATTGTGGTGTTTTCCCTTCCACCTCTTATGGAGATCTTACTGCTCCCTTAGCATGTGCGGCTGGGCTCCCTTAGCATGTACGGCTGGGCTCCCTTAGCATGTGCGGCTGGGCTCCCTTAGCATGTGCGGCTGGGCTCCCTTAGCATGTGCGGCTGGGCTCCCTTAGCATGTGCGGCTGGGCTCCCTTAGCATGTACGGCTGGGCTCCCTTAGCATGTGCGGCTGGGCTCCCTTAGCATGTGCGGCTGGGCTCCCTTAGCATGTGCGGCTGGGCTCCCTTAGCATGTGCGGCTGGGCTCCCTTAGCATGTGCGGCTGGGCTCCCTTAGCATGTGCGGCTGGGCTCCCTTAGCATGTGCGGCTGGGCTCCCTTAGCATGTGCGGCTGGGCTCCCTTAGCATGTGCGGCTGGGCTCCCTTAGCATGTGCGGCTGGGCTCCCTTAGCATGTGCGGCTGGGCTCCCTTAGCATGTGCGGCTGGGCTCCCTTAGCATGTGCGGCTGGGCTCCCTTAGCATGTGCGGCTGGGCTCCCTTAGCATGTGCGGCTGGGCTCCCTTAGCATGTGCGGCTGGGCTCCCTTAGCATGTGCGGCTGGGCTCCCTTAGCATGTGCGGCTGGGCTCCCTTAGCATGTGCGGCTGGGCTCCCTTAGCATGTGCGGCTGGGCTCCCTTAGCATGTACGGCTGGGCTCCCTTAGCATGTACGGCTGGGCTCCCTTAGCATGTACGGCTGGGCTCCCTTAGCATGTACGGCTGGGCTCCCTTAGCATGTACGGCTGGGCTCCCTTAGCATGTACGGCTGGGCTCCCTTAGCATGTACGGCTGGGCTCCCTTAGCATGTACGGCTGGGCTCCCTTAGCATGTACGGCTGGGCTGGGCTCCCTTAGCATGTACGGCTGGGCTCCCTTAGCATGTACGGCTGGGCTCCCTTAGCATGTACGGCTGGGCTCCCTTAGCATGTGCGGCTGGGCTCCCTTAGCATGTGCGGCTGGGCTCCCTTAGCATGTGCGGCTGGGCTCCCTTAACATGTGCGGCTGGGCTCCCTTAACATGTACGGCTGGGCTCCCTTAGCATGTACGGCTGGGCTCCCTTAGCATGTACGGCTGGGCTCCCTTAGCATGTACGGCTGGGCTCCCTTAGCATGTACGGCTGGGCTCCCTTAGCATGTACGGCTGGGCTCCCTTAGCATGTACGGCGGCAAGAGAGGGTTGCTGTGGGAATATGTCAAACAAAAACATTTAAATGGGGGGAGTCTAGTGGAAGGGGCCCCAGGTGCTGAGCCATGGCACAAATCTTACTGCAGGGGTAGCAGTGCCCCCCCCACCTGGCATGGGTGTCAACATTCTCTCGTCAAAAGGATGTGTGTAAGGGTAGGTTGTCAATGGCTAGAGCCAAAATCAATCATCTTGTCTTTGCTTTCATAAATGTGTATGCACCTAATACAAGGCGGGAGAGGGGAGACTTGTTTTGCAGTCTAAGGAAGTAGTTCGCACATTTAGCACTGGACGAGGCGTTTGTGTTGGAACTACATCATTGACTTTACTAAAGACCGGAATAGTGAGGAACCACATTTGGACTCAGCAAAGGTGTTGAATGATGTTCTGAATAAATCAATCAGATGTTATCTATAAAGCCCTTTTTATAAATGAGCAGAAACCTTAAACCCCATAGAACAGGAATGCGGATATAGAGGCACGTGGCTAGGAAAAACTCCCTAGAAAGACAGGAACCAGGCTCTGAGGGGTGGCCAGTCCTCTTCTGGCTGTGCCAGGTGGCGATTATAGGTGTACATGGCCATTAAGTCCAGATTGTTCTTCAACATGTTCAAACGTTCATAGAAAACCAGCAGGGTCAAAGAATAATCACAGTGCTTATAGAGGGTGCAACAGGTCAGCACCTCAGGAGTGAATGTCAGTTTGCTTTTCATAGCATTGAGAGGTTGATACAGCAGGTGTGTGTTTGAGGGGGAGAGACAAGGTTGCCCAACCAGGTGAACAGGTCAGGGTTCCATAGCAGCAGGCAGAACAACGGAAACTGGATCAGCAGCACGTCCAGGGAGACGGGGACTGCCCGGAGTCGTCAGGCCAGGTAGTCCTGAGGCATGGTCCTAGGGCTCAGGTCCTCCGGTAGGGGGGAGAGAGATGAGAGAATTAGAGGGATCATACTTAAGTTGACACAGGACACCAGATAAGACAGGAGAAATACACCAGATAGGACTAACTGACCCTAGCCCCCCGAGACAGTCTATTGCAGCATAGATACTGGAGACTGAGATGGGGGGGGGGGTCAGGGGACACTGTGGCCCCGTCCAACAATACCCCTGGACAGGACCAACCAGGCAGGATATAACCCCACCCACTTTGCCAAAGCACAGCCCCCACACCACCAACAGAATATCAACCGAGCACTAACTTAATACCCTGAGTCAGTTTGACCTAATGGACACGTGGAGGACTAAGTATCCCACCTCAAAGCAGTATACGTGGGTGAAGGTGGTTGGGGGTAGGGTGAGTACAGCTTGTTTGGATCCTATCTAGACAAGAATCAGAGCAATATGCCTTTGGGGGTCTCCATTCTCCCAGTTGGGTTTTTGGACTGTCATATTGCCATGGCTCAGTTCTTTGTTTCATCAGTTCCCCGGCAGGCATCCTAATGGAAATTACATGTAAAGCTCTTACAAGCTGCCGCTTTTTGCTCAAGCTTCTAAGGCTTTTGGGAGAGGTGGAGACAGCAGAAGGAGAGTTTGTTTCTCAGTCAGTGGTGGGATGTAGGTAAAGCCCAGATTCTGTTTTTCTGTCAGCAGTACACAGCTTCCTCTTCAGAGTCCAGGAGAGGACTTGGGGAGCTTGAGGTTAGCGTAAGTGAGGTGGAGGCTGAGCTGGTGGGGCAAGGTAGGGAGGGGCTGCAAGCTGATCTGTCTGAACTACGCAGGGACCTGTGGGATTTCTGTTCAAAAGGAGCACTTGTAAAAGCTAGATTTTCCATGTTGAGAGAGATGAATGCTTCCAGCTCTTTCTTTTTTGGGTTAGAAAAAAACCCAAAGACGTTTGTCTGATGGGCTTGTAACTTCTGTTCTGGTGATGAGGGAGCGGGCTGTAGAGTTCTACTCTGATTTTTATCTGGCAGAACTATGCCATCCTGGGTGTTCTCAGGTTCTGCTCACAGACCTTCCCAAACTCTCTCTGTCGCAGAGAAATTAAATGGACATTTCCCTGGGCTTTCACAAACTCTCGGCTGCCATCTCCCAGATTGCCCCCGGCTGCACCCCGGGGGTCGATGGTCTGCCTGTGGATTTGTATAAATCATTGGACAGGACCTATTTTGCGTGAGTGTGTCGGGGTGGGGGAGCTGCTGTTAAGCTGTAGACGGGTTTGACTCTCCTGCACAAAAAAAGGAGACTGTAGGCCTGTGGCATTGCTCTGCTAACAGACTCGGTTGTACGCAAGGAGTTAACGTACTGTGTATCTCAGACAAGCTGTTCATAATCAGGGACATGCTGGATCTGTCGCCGCTTTCAAATGTGAACTTTGCACTGGCTTCCTTTGATGGCTGGACCATGACAATCTGTTCAATGTGTTTTGGTTGTAGGCACAATTTTGTGGCCTGTGTTAATGTTGTATGCTGGGGAGCGGTGTCCATTTTGTGGAATGAGAGACTGTTTACCATGTTTTTTTCAGTGTGTGCCAGGTTAATACCTTTACTGTTGCTGCTGGGGGGGTGGTTGTGTGGAGATTGTGGTGTTTTTATGGGGGTGGTGTTTGCAGTGGTTTTAGTGTAATGAGGATGTCTCATTAAAGGAAGACTGATTTGTCTCTTTCCCTCTTATCGTAGTTGAGGAAGTCTCTCTCTCTTCACTGTGGTCCTGCAGTTTTTTCATCTGGTCCTCTGTAGTACTTCTCCGTGAGCTCCATCGCGTGTGGGGGCCCATCGTGGATATATGTGTGGTTTGGCAGGGCCCCCAGTGATGGGTTGTTAGGTCATTAGTGTGTGGTCCGATCACTGTACTGGTTCGGTCTGGTTACGTGTTCACCACAGAACCGTGCTGAAAACAACAATGTCAAAAGAGAATATCCAAGCCAGTACAGTTGAGTTTGGTTTGGGCACGACAGTGTGGCTCGATTCAAACAGAGAGTGATGTTCAACATTTCAGTGAGTCCATGGAAGAGATACTGGTACTCCGTTCCACCATTGCTTCATGTGAAGAACAATGGTTGAAACCACAGAGTATGTCGGTTATGGTTCCAGGCTAACATCTCCCTGGCTCTTGTACTGTCTGCACCCAAACCACAGCCCCAAGGACAATTGCTGCTTTCCTGTGTGAGTTCCAGTAATGATTGAGAGGTCACTGTTCCATTCCACTGTTCCTCCCACTGATATGTGCTCTGTTTGTTCCGTCTCTTCCAATCCAAGGATAATCTGCACTTCTGTTGGAAGTAAAATGCAACAGTGTTCTTCTGGCCTCTTGTTAATGTGGTTGCCAGGCAACAACAACATGCCATGGTGAAGGCCGTCTGTGTCTGTCTGTGCGGTGTGAAAAACAAGTGTTTTACAATAAGTAGCCTTCTTTCAGCTGCCTGTCTCTGAGCTGAGCTGCCTACAGGCCTATTAACTATAGCCTCAAGTCCAGTGGGGATAACAACCACTTGTAAGAAAGTAGACCTAGCTAGGCTCTGACCATCTGCCTGCATTCACGACTGACTGTCTGTGGTATAGTAGCTACGCCTATAGTAGGACTGTCTGTGGTATAGTAACTATGCCTATAGCAGGACTAACTGTCTGGTATAGTAACTATGCCTATAGCAGGACTAACTGTCTGGTATAGTAACTATGCCTATAGTAGGACTAACTGTCTGGTATAGTAACTATGCCTATAATAGGACTAACTGTCTGTGGTATAGTAACTATGCCTATAGCAGGACTAACTGTCTGTGGTATAGTAACTATGCCTATAGTAGGACTAACTGTCTGGTATAGTAACTATGCCTATAGCAGGACTAACTGTCTGTGGTATAGTAACTATGCCTGTAGCAGGACTAACTGTCTGGTATAGTAACTATGCCTATAGTAGGACTAACTGTCTGGTATAGTAACTATGCCTATAGTAGGACTAACTGTCTGGTATAGTAACTATGCCTATAGTAGGACTAACTGTCTGGTATAGTAGCTATGCCTATAGTAGGACTAACTGTCTGGTATAGTAACTATGCCTATAGTAGGACTAACTGTCTGGTATAGTAACTATGCCTATAGTAGGACTAACTGTCTGGTATAGTAACTATGCCTATAGTAGGACTAACTGTCTGGTATAGTAACTATGCCTATAGTAGGACTAACTGTCTGTGGTATAGTAACTATGCCTATAGCAGGACTAACAGTCTGTAGTAGAGGTTGACCGATTAATCGGAATGGCCGATTTTAATTAGGGCCGATTTCAAGTTTTCATAACAATCGGTAATCGGCATTTTTGGACACCGATCATGGCCGATTACATTGCACTCCATGAGGAGACTGCGTGGCAGGCTGACTACCTGTTATGCGAGTGCAGCAAGGAGCCAAGGTAAGGTGCTAGCTAGCATTAAACGTATCTTATAAAAAAACAATCAATCTTAACATAATCACTAGTTAACTACACATGGTTGATGATATTACTAGTTTATCTAGCTTGTCCTGCGTTGCATATAATCGATGCGGTGCCTGTTGATTTATCATTGAATCATAGCCTACTTCGCCAAACGGGTGATTTTAACAAGCGCATTCGCGAAAAAAGCACTGTCGTTGCACCAATGTGTACCTAACCATTAAACATCAATGCCTTTCTTAAAATCAATACACAAGTATATATTTTTAATCCTGCATATTTAGTTAATATTGCCTGCTAACATGAATTTCTTTTAACTAGGGAAATTGTGTTACTTCTCTTGCGTTCTGTGCAACAGAGTCAGAGTATATGCAGTAGTTTGGGCCGCCTGGCTCGTTGTGAACTGTGTGAAGACTATTTCTTCCTAACAAAGACAGCCAACTTCGCCAAACGGGGGATGATTTAACAAAAGCGCATTTACGAAAAAAGCACAATCGCTGCACGAATGTACCTAACCATAAACATCAATTGCTTTCTTAAAATCAATACACAGAAGTATATTTTATTAAACCTGCATATTTAGTTAAAAGATATCCAGGTTAGCAGGCAATATTAAACTAGGGAAATTGTCACTTCTCTTGCGTTCATTGCACGCAGAGTCAGGGTATATGCAACAGTTTGGGCCGCCTGGCTCGTTGCGAACTAATTTGCCTGAATTTTACGTAATTATGACATAACATTGAAGGTTGTGCAATGTAACAGGAATATTTAGATTTATGGATGCCACCCGTTAGATAAAATACGGAACGGTTCCGTATTTGTTTTTGAAATGATAGTTTCCGGATTTGACCATATTAATGATCTAAGGCTCGTATTTCTGTGGGTTATGTAATAATTAACTATATGATTTGATAGAGCAGCCTGACTGAGCAGTGGTAGGCAGCAGCAGGCTCGTAAGCATTCATTCAAACAGCATTTTTGTGCGTTTGCCAGCAGCTCTTCGCTGTGCTTCAAGCATTGAGCTGTTTATGACTTCAAGCCTACCAACTCCCTGTAACCGATGTGAAATGGCTAGCTAGTTAGCGGGGTGCGCGCTAATAGCGTTTCAATCGGTGACGTCACTCGCTCTGAGACCTTGAAGAAGTTGTTCCCCTTGCTCTGCAAGGGCCGCGGCTTTTGTGGAGCAATGGGTAACGATGTTTCGAGGGTGGCTGTTGTCGATGTGTCCCTGGTTCGAGCCCAGGTAGGGGCGAGGAGAGGGACGGAAGCTATACTGTTACACTGGCAATACTGCCTATAAGAACATCCAATAGTCAAAGGTATATGAAATACAAATCGTATAGAGAGAAATAGTTTTATAATTCCTATAACTACAACCTAAAACTTCTTACCTGGGAATATTGAGGACTCGTGTTAAAAGGAACCACCAGCTTTCATATGTTCTTAAGCATTAACTTTTTTACATGGCACATATTGCATTTTACTTTCTTCTCCAACACTTTGATTTTTGCATTATTTAAACCAAATTTAACATGTTTGATTATTTATTTGAGGCTAAATTGATTTTATTGATGTATTGTTATAATTGTCATTATTACAAATAAATAAATACATTTTAAAAAATCGGCCGACTAATCGGTAGCGGCTTTCGTTGGCCCTCCAATAATCGGTATCGGCGTTGAAAAATCATAATCGGTCGACCTTTCTTACGAGCCCCTAACCAACAATGCAGTGTTGTGTCTTTGGCTATGCCAGATTAAGTGATATGACATGCTATTCTATAAAATAATTTCTCTGTAATTAATATTACCTGATTATGGAGTTGCGATCTGTCGGACATTTCCACCTGACCTAATTAAAGCGCCCCTGGCCCAGCTGAGTAAGTGGCAATGAATTAAAGGATTATTCCACCAACTCCATGGGCATTTTCAACACTAATCATTTAAATGTAATTAACTAGAAAGTCGGGGCACCACGAAATAATGTTTATAGAGCTGTTATCTTCCGAATAAACTCTTCAAGACCTGGTAATCTTTTACCTCAATAGCAGTCAATATTTAATCGTCACCTTATTCAGTCTCATCTGAAAGTTGTAAATTCTTGGTTATCTTCACAAACCCTGGATAACAAGTTGAATCAGCAATACAACATTTGGTTTAATTATTTATTTACTAAATACCTAAACATTCACACAGAATTACACATACACAGAATGGATCATACATTGATTACAAATTATGTCACACAAGAAAACGTCCCTGGTGGACGGAACCGATATGACGGCTGGTTACACAAAGAGAGGGGGTTGGGTTTGAGTGAAAGAGTGGGAAGACTGAGTAACAAAGGGAGAAGCTATGCTATCGTAAATACAGAATCTTATGCATTCTAAATAACCGCCCATTTGGAAAAAGAAAATGCAATAAATATTTACTCTGAGCCGGGTTGTCCTTTGAAGAATGTCTGCTGGTAGAACAGTAACTTTGTCCGTCCTTTCCTAGCCCACGTTTACAGCTGCTGTTGCTAACACAACGGCTAGGAGGTATCACTTCTTTAGTGAATAAGAGTTGAAAGTTCACCAAGTTGCCATGCTATATGCTCATGCTATATTCTGGCTGGTATAGTCAATTCATCCTTCCGGCGTGTAGATCGTCACCTTCACGTTGAGATTCGATGCTAATTTCGTTTAGGTTCTTGTCGTTCAACCAGAGCTCACGCTGAGGTTCTGTAGTTCTGTAGGTGATCTTTGTCCTTTCAACGTGGGGACCGCAAGTCCTCACGTCCTTGGAACAGGAAGTTGGATTTTTGTCAACGGGCTTATATCGGGGTGAAGAGAAGGGCGTGTTTCATAGTTTACAACCAATGTCTGTTCACTTCGGCGGAGTTTGTGCCCATAGGCGATGTTGTTGCCGGTGATGTCTGGTGAGGACCTGCTTTACCACAGGCCTACAAGCCCTCAGTCCAGCCTCTCTCAGCCTATTGCGGACAGTCTGAGCAATGATGGAGGGATTGTGCGTTCCTGGTGTAACTTTGGCAGTTGTTGTTGCCGTCCTGTACCTGTCCCGCAGGTGTGATGTTGGGATGTACCGATCCTGTTCAGGTGTTGTTACACGTGGTCTGCCACTGCGAGGATGATCAGCTGTCCGTCCTGTCTCCCTGTAGTGGCGTCTCCCAGTACGGACATTGCAATTTGCATGTTCATGAATTGTTTATGGTTCATTGTACAAGCATGGGAAACAGTGTTTAACCTCTTTAGGGAGTGTGGGACGCTACCATCCCACCTGGCCAACGTCCAGTGAAATTACGGAGCGCCAAATTCAAAAACAGAAATACTCATTATAAAAATTAATGAAACATACAAGTGTTATACATCGGTTTAAAGATGAACTTCTTGTTAATCCAACCACGGTGTCAGATTTCAAAAAGACTTTACGGCGAAAGCAAACCATGCGATTATCTGAGAACAGCACCCAGCAGACAAATCAATGCAAACAGTAACCAGCCAAGTAGACGAGTAACAAAAGTCAGAAATGGCAATAAAATTAATCACTTACCTTTGATCTTCATATTGTTACACTCACAAAACTCCCAGTTACCCAATAAATGTTCGTTTTGTTCGATCAAGTCCCTCTTTATATCTAAAAACCTCTGTTTTGTTAGCGCGTTTTGTTCAGTAATCCACTGTCTCAAACAACATCCGGTGAAATTGTAGAGCGTGAAACTCAACAAAACAGAAATTCTCATAATAAACATAAATAAAAGATACAAATGTGAAACACCAGCTTAAAGATAAACTTCTTGTTAATCCAACCACTGTGTCAGATTTCAAAAACGCTTTATGGCGAAAGCAAACCATGCGATTATCTGAGAACAGCGCCCAGCAGACAAATCATTACAAACAGTTAGCAGCCAAGAAGAGGAGTAACAAAAGTCAGAAATAGCGATAAAATCTATCACTTACCTTTGATCTTCATATGATTGCACTCCCAAGACTCCATGTTACACAATAAATGTTTGTTTTGTTCAATAAAGTCCCTCTTTATATTAAAAAACCTCAGTTTTGTTGGTGCATTTTGTTCAGTAATCCATTGGAGCAAAGCACGGTCACAACATACGAAAAATCTAAAAAACGACCATAAAAGTTCGTAGAAACATGTCAAACGATGTTTATAATCAATCTTCAGGTTGTTTTTGTCATAAATAATCGATCATATTTCAACCGGACAATAGCTTCGTCAATTGACTATGTTTGTTTTACTCCATGTGTAACTCTGTGTTGTTATGTGTCGAACTGCTTTGCTTTATCTTGGCCAGGTCGCAGTTGTAAATGAGAACTTGTTCTCAACTTGCCTACCTGGTTAAATAAAGGACTTGTTCTCAACTAGTCTACCTGGTTAAATAAAGGTGAAGTAAACAGAAAAGGAAAAACAAGAAAGGCACGGTCCCGGTCACACGCAGGACTCATGTCTGGAAATTTCCACTGTCCTCTCATTGAAAAGTGGTGTTTCTCTCTCATTTTTCAGAGTAAAAGCCTGAAACTATGCCTAAAGACTGGCCACATGTAGTGGAAGCCATAGGGATAGTGAATTGCGTCATAAGTGTTTGTATGGTGGATATGCTTTCAATGGAAAAACAGGCATTTCAAAATAATATCACTTCCTGGATGGATTTTCCTCAGGTTTTCGCCTGCCATATCAGTTATGTTATACTCACAGACATTATTTTAACAGGTTTGGAAACGTTAGTGTTTACTATCCAAATCTACCAATTTATATGCATATCCTAGCTTCTGGACCTGAGTAGCAGGCGTTTACCTTGGGCACGCTTTTCATCCAAAATTCCGAATGATGCCCCCTACCCTAGTGAGGTTAAACCCTTTACAATGACGATCTGTGAAGTTATATGGATTTTTACGAATTCTTTGAAAGACAGGGTCCTGAAAAAGGGACATTTCTTTTTTTGCTTAGTTTATTTACTAGTTAACAGAGAATCATGTAATGTCATATATAAAATATATTCATCCCACCCAGTATTGTAATCAAAACTTACCAGAAAGCATGTAGTCCTTGGCTCAGACAGTGTAGGAGTGTGGGCTCAATAGCTTCTCATTAGTGTGCAAAATCTTGAGAATCAGCTGTACATGTGATGGAAGAATGCACTGTGCATGTAGAGGGTTGCAATTCTATTGAATTGTAGATGGTTTAACCAAGATATTCAAAAGTCCTAGAATTGCCTTATGTGTATCTCACAATAAAGGTTCACTGTTATAAGCTCACTTTTTTTTGGATAAATTTAAGCAAATTTCCCAATATTCCCGGGTTTATTTTCCCATGGAAATTTTTTGAACAATTTCCAGAATGTCTTCGACCCTTTGCAACCCTAATAGGCACAGCTGCCAGACTGTGGTCTCTCAGATGCAGACCTTCACACTGCCACCCTCAGCGTAGACTCAAGTCCCTACCTGAACTCTGGTGCTGAACTACAGTCATGGCCAAAAGTTATGAGAATGACACAAATATAAATTTTCACAAAGTCTGCTGCCTCAGTTTGTATGATGGCAATTTGCATATACTCCAGAATGTTATGAAGAGTGATCAGATGAATTGCAATTAATTGCAAAGTCCCTCTTTGCCATCCAAATGAACTGATTCCCCAAAAAACATTGCCACTGCATTTCAGCCCTGCCACAAAAGGACCAGCTGACATCATGTCAGTGATTCTCTCGTTAACACAGGTGTGAGTGTTGACGAGGTCATGCAGACTGAGTTCGAATAACAGACTGGAAGCTTCAATAGGAGGGTGGTGCTTGGAATCATTGTTCTTCCTCTGTCAACCATGGTTACCTGCAAGGAAACACCTCCCATCGTCATTGCTTTGCACAAAAAGGGCTTCACAGGCAAGGATATTGCTGCCAGTAAGATTGCACCTAAATCAACCATTTATCGGATCATCAAGAACTTCAAGGAGCAGGGTTCAATTGTTGTGAAGAAGGCTTCAGGGCACCAAAGAAAGTCCAGCAAGCGCCAGGACTGTCTCCTAAAATTGATTCAGCTGCGGGATCGGAGCACCACCAGTACAGAGCTTGCTCAGGAATGGCAGCAGGCAGGTGTGAGTGCATCTGCATGCACAGTGAAGCGAAGACTTTTGGAGGATAGCCTGATGTCAAGAAGGGCAGCAAAGAAGCCACTTCTCTCCAGGAAAAACATCAGGGACAGACTGATATTCTGCAAAAGGTACAGGGATTGAACTGCTGAGGACTGGGGTAAAGTCATTTTCTCTGATGTATCCCCTTTCCGGGCATCCGGAAAAAAGCTTGTCCGGAGAAGACAAGGTGAGCGCTACCATCAGTCCTGTGTCATGCCAACAGTAAAGCATCCTGAGACCATTCATGTGTGGGGTTGCTTCTCAGCCAAGGGAGCGGGCTCACTCACAATTTTGCCTAAGAACACAGCCATGAATAAAGAATGGTACCAACACATCCTCCTAGAGCAACTTCTCCCAACCATCCAGGAACAGTTTGGTGACGAACAATGCCTTTTCCAGCATGATGGAGCACCTTGCCATAAGGAAAAAGTGATAACTAAGTGGCTCGGGGAACAAAACATCGATATTTTGGGTCCATGGCCAGGAAACTCCCCAGACCTTAATCCCATTGAGAACTTGTGGTCAATCCTCAAGAGGAGGGTGGACAAACAAAAACCCACAATTTCTGACAAACTCCAAGTATTGATTATGAAAGAATGGGCTGCCATCAGTCAGGATGTGGCCCAGAAGTTAATTGACAGCATGCCAGGGTGGATTGCAGAGGTCTTGAAAAAGAAGGGTCAACACTGCAAATATTGACTTTGCATCAACTTCATGTAATTGTCAATAAAATCTTTTGACACTTATGAAATGCTTGTAATAATACTTCAGTATTCCATAGTAAAATCTGACAAAAATATATAAAGACACTGAAGCAGCAAACTTTGTGGAAAATAATATTTGTCATTCTCAAAACTTTTGTCCACGACTGTACATGGCTGCGGGGTTGGAGACAGGAGCATATGACCTTTACCCCACCCTAAACTGCATAGCCTACCCTACAGGCAGTTAAACTCCCCACTTGACCCTCGGGTCCTGGGCTGCAGGGTGGGACCCAGAAGTGTGTGAAGCAATGAGGTAACCGATTCAGTCCCAGTCCTCTGGTCTGTTGGTATTTTTAACCTTGACTCCCTCTCTGTTGCGTTTGGCTCATAGGGCCTGATACACATTATTAGCATTCATCGACGTGTGCTTTGGTTTTTGTTGAAGTTGAAATGGACCGGGAGGATGTTTGGGGGGGGGGGGGGGGTTCATTTCAACTTGAACAAAAACCTAACCCCTGGCCAGGAGGACTTGTTAGTTAGAGGATCTAAGCCTCTGCCGTCCTATATTTATTTATATTATAATCTCTGAAGGAACATTCAGTTGAAGTAAGTCTTCACTCTTCATGTTCACAATCTCTTTAGTCCCTGTCGATTAGCCTACTCACTCTGATACAGTGAAGAGATTTGATGACCCTTGATTTGTTTCGAAGGGTTTATGCCTTTTGACAGTTTATTTATTCAACCATGAGGTGAAGTTCATGGGTTCCTTGTATCTTTTTCATAGTGAAAACATCCAGAGGTTTGTTTTTAAAACTGAGAAAATAATCTTTCAGAAAGAATACATCCAAATTGTTTTCAAATCTGCTCTCTTATCTAGGTAAATAAGCCAATCAAAAACAGGAAATCAACAAAACAGAAAAACACTTACATAACGAAGGTGTAGTCATTAGTTTTTCAGCTGTCTCTTGTATTAAGCACGGCAGACAAAGGAAGCTTACTGAAACTGAGACCTAGTATGCAGTCTACAGCCTAACCCCAGTCTGCAAACTCCTGCCATCTATCTTATACAAGCTGAGTTGAGAGAGCAGAGCTTGCAGTTGACTCAAACTCACACCTCCTATGCAGTCACTATATCCTAACTTTCTGCAAACGTCTGCTATTGTTCAAGCTGAGTCGAGACTCGTGCTGAGCTAGCTATCTGGCTGTGCTGTCAAGGTCTATTTGTGTTTCTCCTCCAACTGTAACGTGAAGGATAAAAGCGACAGACTTGAGATGTTTTGTCTGAAAACCCTGTGCTGTTTACATTCCAGACGCACAGAGCATGAGACGGACGGGCTGGGGCCTTACAGCTAGACGTAAGCCCCTTTTCTCCCACCCTCACCTAGACCCACCCTTCCTAGTCAGTCTCAGAGGAAGGCTGATACTTAAATCCTTGCTTGTCTGGCTCGTCTTCTGCAATAGTTCACCCTGTTTAAAAACATACATTTGATTTGTTATTGTATGTTTTGATGGACAATAAATGTGTGTTCTATAAGGTAGACCCAGGCTTGGGCAGTATACTGTATATATGTATACCGGGGTATTTTGATGTCCCGGGGAATGCGTGCTGCTTCACTGCTTACTATAAGTTAACTATCTAAGATGTGCGAAATAAATTCTCTCCAGCTCAGGACTACAGCTATGCATTTGGTTTGCTAACTTGCTAGCTATTTGACTAGCTTGCCAGATCAAATTTCTTGGTGTTGGGCCTCCCAAGTGGCGCAGCGGTCTAAGGTAACACATCGCAGTGCTAGAGGCGTTACTACAGATGCGGGTTCGATCGCGGGCTGTGCCGCAGCCGGCCGCGACAGGGAGCCCCACGAGGCGTAATTGGCCCAGCGTCGTCCAGGTTAGGGGAGGGTTTGGCCGGTCGGGATGTCCTTGTCCCATCGCGCTCTAGAGCGTCCCCTCTCAAAATAAAATCCCTTGTGTGCTCTGCCAGTAATACCATCTACCCTGGTATCATACAGGAACGATATGAACATCTGGATACAACACAACCATAGTGTCTTTCTATCCTGGTATCATACAGGAACGATATGAACATCTGGATACAACACAACCATAGTGTCTTTCTATCCTGAGGAGTACTTAAAACCGTTGAGACACAGGGGGACACAGCCCTGCTGGAATCACCAAATTGGAGGGAAGCAGAGCACAGCTCCCAGAAGGCACAGCTGTTTTCCAGATGTTTGGCTGGTGATGCCTGCCGGGGTTAACATAATCACCCCAGACCAGACCTAGGTAAACTATATCTTTAGCAGAGAGGGAGAAAGGAACAGGAAAGCTGTGTGTAAAGAGAGCTGGGAGAGACAGAGGGGGGTGAGTTTTGAGTTTCAAAGTTTATTCGCCACGTGCACAGGATACAACAGGTGTAAAACTACAGTGAAATTCTTACCTTGAAAGCTCGTTCCAGCAAAGCAATAATAATAATAATAATAATGATGATAATAATGATTATATAATATCAATAATATGATGATGATATAAAGGATATAGATAATGATAGTAATGATGATGATGATGATAATGATAATGATAATAATAATAATAATAATGATGATAATAATAATAATAATAATAATAATAATGATGATAATAATAATAATAATAATAATAAAATGATGATATAATAATAATAATATTAATAATAATAATAATAAAATGATGATATTAATATAGATAATGATATAAATGATAATAATGATAATAGTAATAATAATAATAATAATAATAATAATAATAATAATAATAATAATTAATAATATCAATATGATGATATTAATATAGATAATGATATAAATGATAATATGGATAATGATAATAGTAATAATAAATAGATAATATAACTGATGAGAATATAATATAAATAATATTAATGATAATATAGATATTGATATAAATATTGATAATATAGATGATGATGATAATAATATTAATGATAATATAAATAATATAGATATCGATAATGATAATATAGATGGTAATATAGATAATAATGACGATGATAATAATATAGATGATAATATAAATAATAATATAGATGATGATGATCTAGATAATAGAAAATATAATAAATGTCAAAATAAAAACCACACAAGAACTATGAGAGTTAAAGACAGGAATATATAAATACTTATGGTAATATACAGTACATGTAACCAGGAGTAATAGTGACCAGTAGCAGGAATATATAAATACTTATGGTAATATATACAGTACATGGAGTAATAGTGACCAGTAGCAGGATAAATAGATTAATACTAATGGTAATCAATAATCAATGGACAACAGCGTAATGGAGTAAAATCGAATCAATAATTTTAGAAGCAGGGTAGGTTGTGTCTGATAGGGTAAAGGCATGTGGATGGGCATAGAGTCAGTGTGGATAGTCTGTGGGAGAGGGAGAGCAGTAGTTGTTAGCCATTTATAACACTCTTATGGCCAGGGGATAGAAGCCTGTTTAAGAGTCTGTCTGAGCCTTGATGCACCGGTAGCGTCTGCTGGATAGGAGCATGGAGAACAGTCCATGTCTCGGGTGGCTTGAGTCTTTCTCAGACACGGCCTGGCATGTACGTCCTGGATAGCCTGGAGCTCACCCCTACTGATGCTCCCGAGTGGCACAGCGGTCTAAGGCACTGCATCTCAGTGCTAGAGGTGTTACTACAGACCCTGGTTCGATCCCAGGCTGTATCACAACCGGCTGTGATCGGGAGTCCCATAGGGCGGCGCACAATTGGCCCAGCGTCGTCCGTGTTTTGGGAGGGTTTGACCGGGGTAGGCCGTCATTCTAAATAAGAATTTAGTTCTTAACTGACTTGCCTAGTTAAATAAAGGTTAAATAAAAATCTAGCTTGGTCCCAGATGTATTTGTGCTGATTTGCCAACTCCTATGCCAAATGGTCATTGGAGAGACAGTTGTCAAAACAGCACAGACCTGGGACCTGGGACCTGGATATCCAAGAAAGTATAACGCAAAGAGTGACAGAAGTCTAACTCAAAACCTTTACAATTACATAGATATCCCTAGAGACATTGGGAGAGTAAAACTCAGGAAGTTTGCTAAACATGACATTTCAGTCAAAACCTGGTTGGATTTAGTGATTTGGTGACAAAAAGAAAACAGAGACAAAGCCTAGATTAAAGAAAACCAAGACAAATATGTGAAGAATAAGTGTCGAAGGAAAAAGATAACTGAATGTTAATGCAGGAAGATGCTTGCTGCACTGGTTTTAGACACACACACACACACACACACACACACACAGACACACACACTAGAATTTGGCTAGCTAGCAAACAATCTTATTTCATCATGAATGCAAGCAATCACATGGCGGCCTTAATGATAGATCTGCATGTCTTGCTTTTTGCATCAAAGATGAGTTCACTTTTGCGCCAGTCGAGTGTTCGCACATAGTGCCTTCTGAAAGTGTTCCGACCCCTTGACTTTTTCCACATTTTGTTAGGTTACAGCCAGTGGTGGAAAAAGTACTTAATTGTCATACTTGGGTAAAAGTAAAGATAGCCTACCTAATTAGCTATCTGAAGGTAACTACCTTGCAGGCTAGATAGTTAACTGGCTAATTAGGCTCTAAGTGAGCATGTGGTAAGACAGGGCTGCTTGCTTGGTGGTGTACTTTCTAT
The DNA here is from genome assembly GCF_901001165.1 of Salmo trutta. Lineage (NCBI taxonomy): Eukaryota > Metazoa > Chordata > Actinopteri > Salmoniformes > Salmonidae > Salmo > Salmo trutta. The sequence goes on from NC_042971.1 coordinate 57,515,682, forward strand.
TATTTAGTTATTCACTGTCAAACCATCACGCCCACTCTCTCACATCGTGACTTATGGGCTGAATGGATGTTCAATGAACAATTCGTAGCGCGTCCTCTTAAGGCAACCATTTACAAATGATATGCTGGTCTGCTGGGTCAGGGATAGGTTGAAAATGTCAGTGAAGACACTTGCCACATGGTCAGCGCATGCTCTGAGGACACTTCTTGGTTTTACGTCTGGCCCCGCACCCTTGCAAATGTTAACCTTTTTTACTGACTTCAGCCATGGAGAGCGAAATCACACAGTTTTCTGGAATAGCTTGTGTTCTCATGCATGGTCCAGTGTTGTTTGCCTCGAAATGAGCATAGAAGGCATTTAGCTCGACTGCATATTTCTAACTCAAATTTCAAATTCAAGCTGCTTTATTGGCATGAAAAACATTGTCAATATTGCCAAAGCAACAATGCATACAATATACTTTGTAATACAATTATAAACAATAACAAATAATAATATAAAATGGCAGTAAATAATAATACAAAATTAAATATAAAAATAATAACAATAAAATAATAGTAAAATAGTAGAATGTAATAAATATAAAAATCTAAATATGGAAAATGAATCTATAACTAACTAAATAACGGTCATCTTCACCATTACATCAGTACTACAACTACTATCATCATTACTACCACTACTACTACCACCACCATCACTAAACTGCTATCCTTACCATTACCACCCATACCACTACTATTTGGAATGATAAACAACAATAATAATAGTAATAATAAGTAAGTTACTGCTTACTATGCAGATGTTATTATTCAGTGTCCCTCAGGCTATGGCAGGCAAACACATATTTGGCTGCAAGAGGAGCCATTGCTCCTTCGCCCATGAGTATTTTTAGTTTTTCCTCTGGGTTTAATAAGTTCAAATTTGGAATAAATGTAGTCATTTCTGTGAATAAGGAATCTCTTTGTGAGGAATATTTATCACAGTAAAGGAGAAAGTGCATCTCTGTCTCTACCTCCCCTGTGGTGCAGTGACCACATACACGCTCCTCTTTGGGTAGCCATGTCTTTTTATGTCTGCCGGTTTCTATTGCCAATCGGTGGTCACTCAGCCTGTACTTGGTAAGGATCTGTCTCTGCCAGGTGGTCACTCAGCCTGTACTTGGTAAGGATCTGTCTCTGCCAGGTGGTCACTCAGCCTGTACTTGGTAAGGATCTGTCTCTGCCAGGTGGTCACTCAGCCTGTACTTGGTAAGGATCTGTCTCTGCCAGGTGGTCACTCAGCCTGTACTTGGTAAGGATCTGTCTCTGCCAGGTGGTCACTCAGCCTGTACTTGGTAAGGATCTGTCTCTGCCAGGTGGTCACTCAGCCTGTACTTGGTAAGGATCTGTCTCTGCCAGGTGGTCACTCAGCCTGTACTTGGTAAGGATCTGTCTCTGCTTCGTATCTCTGACAGAGTAGAGATAATCAGCCAATTCATATTCTCTGTTTAGGGTCAGATAGCAATTTAGTCGGCTTTGGGATTTTGTTTCGTTTTTCCAATGTTGTAAATATGAGTCCTTTGATTGGTTCATGATTTTGTTTATTTGAATTCTTTCTTTTGAAGCAGTGCTGGTGTCAGCTTGGTTGGTTAGGTCCAACACCAGCTGACTGAGAGGGCTCGTTTCTGGGCTCAGCTCTTGTGTTTGGAGTGCTTTAAATTGCAGACTTGACTTTAGATGTAGCCAAAATTTTAATGATCTTTTCTGTATTTTCATTATTACTGGAAAGCGGCCCAATTCTGCCCTACATGCATTAGTTGGTGTATTTCTCTGGACTTGTAGGATTTTCCGACAGAATTCTGCATGTAGGGCTTCAATTGGATGTTTGTCCCACATTTTAAAGTCCAGTTTATTGAGTGGCCCCCAAACCTCACTTCCGTAAAGAGCTATTGGTAGGATTACACTGTCAAATATTTTGGTCCAAATTCTAATTGGGATGTTGATTTTGAATAATTTCATTTTTATTGCATTCAATGCTCTGCAGGCTTTTTCTTTGAGTGCATTCACTGCCATATTAAAGTTTCCCGATGCAGATATGGTCAGACCAGGGTAGGTGTAATTTTTAGTGTGTTCAATGATGGTGTTGTTCAAGGTGAATTTATATTTGTGTTTCTGACATCTGGTTTTCTTTTGGAAAATCATGATTTTCGTTTTTTGGAAATTTACTGCCAGGGCCCAATTATGGCAATATTGCTCTAGAATATTCATGTTCTATTGAAGACCTTCTTTGGTTGGTGATAGAAGTACCAAGTCATCAGCATATAGCAGGTATTTCACCTCTGTGTCAAACTCTGTTTCTAACTGTTCCTATACTGTCTGTATCTATAGACTGTCGATTCTGTCCAGAACATGAGTCCCATTCCTGCTGGAATCCCACGGGATCTGCAAGCCCCGCAGGGTTCCTGTTCCCGTGTCAACCTGTAATTTTGGAATGTGGTTTACTTTCCGGATTTAAATGGAGTTGAGCCCCACTCTGGTGTGTGGAATGAAGCAGTAGCACACTCTGATCTCTTCACATCTCTCCAACAGCAAAGTAGTTCCGTTTGTTCCAGTGCTTGGGTGCAGTTAAGATGTGGGCTGAGGCTATATGCCCATACCATTGTCAATGTGCGTACATTTTTCTAGATCACGACTTGCCTGTGTTTTCACCAAAGTAAATGACTGTCCTCCAGACTTGCCTCAGCATGAGAGGTAGCCTAACCATTTATTTGGTATTTATTTCTTGTTTCCAATAGCAACACCTAGTATTCCTTTTGATGTTCCTTTCCTCAGTTTTTGTCCGAACGCGTTTGGACAAAAACTGTCATATTCCTGAACGTGTCTGTATTTAATATTCAAAGAGAAGAAAGGCTGGTTTCTGTAGGGATCTGGCTGCTGTGAGAGAGAGAAGTCGTAGAGACGAGAAGGTGGCTATCCCTCTCTTTAAACACAGGCGCACACACACCCTTATCTACCCTGGCAGAGGAGAGAACAACAACTTCCTTTTGTTTAATGCTTTAATGATGCTCGTCTACCCACTTCAGCTGAAAGATAAAATATAGCCGTTTGAAGCGAGCTACAGTCACATTTCAAACTGATTCCTTTGCTTACCCCCCCCCCACACACACAGTTCTTGTTAAGTCAGTTAGGACATCTACTTTGTAGATTTGTGCGTGACACAAGTCATTTTTACAACAATTATTTACACACAGATTATTTCACTTATAATTCACTGTATCACAATTCCAGTGGGTCAGAAGTTTACATACACTAAGTTGACTGTGCCTTTAAACAGATTGGAAAATTCCAGAAAATGATGTCATGGCTTTAGAAGCTTCTGATAGGCTAATTGACATCATTTGAGTCAATTGGAGGTGTACCTGTGGATGTATTTCAAGGACTACTTTCAAACTCAGTGCCTCTTTGCTTGACATCATGGGAAAATCAAAAGAAATCAGCCAACAATTGTATACCTCTAGAAGGCTGCTTCATCCTTGGGAGAAATTTCCAAACGCCTGAAGGTACCACGCTCATCTGTACAAACAATAGTACACAAGAATAAACACCATGGGCCCACGCAGCCGTCATACCGCTCAGGAAGGAGAAGTGTTCTGTCTCCTAGAGATGAACGTACTTTGGTGCGAAAAGTGCAAATCAATCCCAGAACAGCAGCAAAGGACCTTGTGAAGATGCTGGAGGAAACGGGTACAAAAGTATCTATATCCATAGTAAAACGAGTCCTATATCGACAAAACCTTCAAGGCCACTCAGCAAGGAAGAAGCCACTGCTCCAAAACCGCCATACAAAAGCCAGACTACGGTTTGCCAGACTACGGTTTGCCAATGCACAGGGGGACAAAAATCCAACTTTTTGGAGAAATGTCCTCTGGTCTGATGAAACAAATATAGAAATGTTTGGCCATAATGACCATCGTTATGTTTGGAGGTAATAAAAGGGGGAGGCTTGCAAGCCGAAGAACACCATCCCAACTGTGAAGCACGGTGGTGGCAACATCATGTTGTGGGGGTGTTTTGCTGCAGGAGGGACTGGTGCACTTCACAAAATAGATGGCATCATGTGGAGGGAAAATTATGTGGATATATTGAAGCAACATCTCAAGACATCAGTTAGAGGGAGTTAAAGCTTGGTCGCAAATGGGTCTTCCAAATGGACAATGACCCCAAGCATGCTTCCAAAGTTGTTGCAAAATGGCCTAACTGTGGGCAGAACTGAAAAAACTTGTGCGAGCAAGGAGGCCTACAAACCTGACTCAGTTACACCAGCTCTGTCAGGAGGAATGGGCCAAAATTCACCCAACTTATTGTGGGAAGCTTGTGGAAGGTTACACAAAACGTTTGACCCAAGTTAAACAATTTAAAGGCAATGCTACCAAATACTAATTGAATGTATGTACACTTCTGACCCACTGGGAATGTGATGAAAGAAATAAAAGCTGAAATAAATAATTCTCTCTACTATTATTCTGACATTTCAGTCTTAAAATAAAGTGGTGATCCTAACTGACTTAAGACAGGGAATTTTTACTAGGATTAAATGTCAGGAATTGTGAAACTGAGTTTAAATGCATTTGGCTAAAGTGTATGTAAACTTCCAACTTCAACTGTACATGCATACATACAAACAACAATCAGCAATTGCATAATAAACCAGACATGCATAAGGTCATACGAGAGCAGTTTAAAACTAGTCTGCAATTTGAATGCTTATATAACGTTTAATTTAAAGGTCCAAACATGAATGTATGCTCTGAATTTTAGACTGCACCTTTTAAACCACAGCATCTAGACCTCAGCTAAGTCACGACAACAGGAAGGGAAGATGTTACATGGCCTCTGAGTTTTGCGGTCTGAACAATGTAGGCCTGTTCTATGCATGTTGTCATCTTGATAAAATAATAAAACAGTAAGGCCTTATGCCATAACCAGATCTAATCTTTGAGGTAGGCTAGTTAGTTAAAAAAAAAAAAACACTTGCTGCCAAAATACCATTTGTTGTCCTTGTTTGGCTATCTATTTCTAGCATGCATTTCCTTGGTTGCTGTTTAAAGGCTAGCTACAATTATTAAAGATGTGAAGTGTTTGAAGGGAGACCTTAGCGTTTAAACATTAGGTCCACCATGGGTTCGGTTGTCCATTTTGTATCTGTGTATTTGAAACGTCACTAGCTAGTATCCCTGTTTTAACATTTCTCTAGCTCTTTGGTGTGAGTTTATTACAAGAACTCCTTTTTGGCTCCCAAACCATTAAGACTGACTTCTGAATGAAATGAACAGAGCAAAAGTTTAAAACCAGGAATCATTACTGTATTCTGAGTGTATCTGAATGAATTGAGTAAATGCAACGGTCAAACATGTATGTAAAATATTATAATAATTCCACGGTAAGTTTCTTTGTGTCTAGTTCAATTGGGGCAGTCAGTTCAGTTTCTCTTCCATATCTCAGCTCTGCTGCAGTAGTGCTGGTTGACTCAGATATGTCCGGAATTCACCGTATTTTCACTCTGAGGAAATGGTTATATTATAATAACTAGGTTATATTATAATAACTAGGCTTTCTGAGACCGAGGAGCCTGCTGTGAGAATCCACACTATGTATAGGTCCCCTCTGAATGTGATGAAATGCTTTTCTCACTAATAGCTATTTGAGCCTACTCTGTTGGTGAAGAAATTAGCTGACAGGATGCACAGCTACATTGTGTGTAGGCCTATAGTGCACAGCTACATTGTGTGTAGGCCTATGGTAAACAGTTACATTGTGTGTAGGCCTATGGTAAACAGTTACATTGTGTGTAGGCCTATGGTGCACAGTTACATTGTGTGTAGGCCTATGGTGCACAGTTACATTGTGTGTAGGCCTATAGTGCACAGTTACATTGTGTGTAGACCTATGGTGCACAGCTACATTGTGTGTAGGCCTATGGTGCACAGTTACATTGTGTGTAGGCCTATGGTGCACAGTTACATTGTGTGTAGGCCTATGGTGCACAGTTACATTGTGTGTAGGCCTATGGTGCACAGTTACATTGTGTGTAGGCCTATAGTGCACAGTTACATTGTGTGTAGGCCTATAGTGCACAGTTACATTGTGTGTAGGCCTATAGTGCACAGTTACATTGTGTGTAGGCCTATGGTGCACAGCTACATTGTGTGTAGGCCTATGGTGCACAGCTACATTGTGTGTGTAGGACTATAGTGCACAGCTACATTGTGTGTGTAGGACTATAGTGCACAGTTACATTGTGTGTAGGCCTATAGTGCACAGTTACATTGTGTGTAGGCCTATAGTGCACAGTTACATTGTGTGTAGGCCTATAGTGCACAGTTACATTGTGTGTAGACCTATGGTGCACAGCTACATTGTGTGTAGGCCTATGGTGCACAGTTACATTGTGTGTAGGCCTATGGTGCACAGTTACATTGTGTGTAGGCCTATGGTGCACAGTTACATTGTGTGTAGGCCTATGGTGCACAGTTACATTGTGTGTAGGCCTATGGTGCACAGTTACATTGTGTGTAGGCCTATAGTGCACAGTTACATTGTGTGTAGGCCTATAGTGCACAGTTACATTGTGTGTAGGCCTATAGTGCACAGTTACATTGTGTGTAGGCCTATGGTGCACAGCTACATTGTGTGTAGGCCTATGGTGCACAGCTACATTGTGTGTGTAGGACTATAGTGCACAGCTACATTGTGTGTGTAGGACTATAGTGCACAGTTACATTGTGTGTGTAGGACTATAGTGCACAGTTACATTGTGTGTAGGCCTATAGTGCACAGTTACATTGTGTGTAGGCCTATGGTGCACAGCTACATTGTGTGTAGGCCTATGGTGCACAGCTACATTGTGTGTAGGCCTATGGTGGAAGTGTACTGCTGCTGCTACTATTCTCTTTTCAATAGAGTTTTAATAGAATTCCCCCCATCTCTTAGATGCATAATAGGCTCTATACATTTAGAGTTCTAAAAATGAACCATTCAGGACTAATGCAATCACCCCCCCACTAGCGCTGACTAAGATATGTGGTCGTCCCATCTAGCTAGCTTAAGATCTTTTTACAATTGAACCTTTTATTTAACTAGGCAAGTCAGTTAAGAACAAATTCTTATTTACATTGACTGCCTACAGCGGCCAAACCCGGACGACCCTGGGCCAGTTTGCGCGGCCTACGGGACTCCCCGATCACTGCCGGTTCTGATACAGCCAGAATGTACTAACTGCAAGTCGCTGTGGATAAGACTGTCTGCTGAAGGACTGAAATGTAAATGTCTCCACATAATCGCAAGGCTGTAATAAAAGAATAATGTCCTTCAGTACGGTATGTAACTGGATAGTGAGGACTACTCTTTTCAACGGAGTTTAATAATTATTCCCCTTCCATCTCCTCCCCTGTAGACATAGGACTAATACACAGTTACTCAGAGTGAAAAAACAAACATTCAGAACTCTGTTCTAGAGGTGTCAACATTATGAAAAAGCTGTGATAAGGAATTTGCCTAGAGAATAGCCTAGGTAAGGAAGGGGCCTAGGTAAGGAAGGGGCCTAGATAAGGAAGGGGCCTAGATAAGGAAGGGGCCTAGATAAGGAAGGGGCCTAGAGAATAGCCTAGATAAGGAAGGGGCCTAGATAAGGAAGGGGCCTAGATAAGGAAGGGGCCTAGATAAGGAAGGGGCCTAGATAAGGAAGGGGCCTAGATAAGGAAGGGGCCTAGGTAAGGAAGGGGCCTAGAGAATAGCCTAGATAAGGAAGGGGCCTAGATAAGGAAGGGGCCTAGATAAGGAAGGGGCCTAGGTAAGGAAGGGGCCTAGAGAATAGCCTAGATGAGGAAGGGGCCTAGATGAGGAAGGGGCCTAGATGAGGAAGGGGCCTAGATGAGGAAGGGGCCTAGATGAGGAAGGGGCCTAGATGAGGAAGGGGCCTAGATGAGGAAGGGGCCTAGATGAGGAAGGGGCCTAGATGAGGAAGGGGCCTAGATGAGGAAGGGGCCTAGATAAGGAAGGGGCCTAGATAAGGAAGGGGCCTAGAGAATAGCCTAGATAAGGAAGGGGCCTAGGTAAGGAAGGGGCCTAGAGAATAGCCTAGATAAGGAAGGGGCCTAGATGAGGAAGGGGCCTAGAGAATAGCCTAGATGTAACCGAAGAGAGAGTCAGACTGTCGGCACTTTGTCTGCTGTTCCGTCACCCAGGCAACCGCATCCATCCTAGCTCTTATCATAAATGTGTCATGGGGGTGGCCCGGTAATCTTTCTGGAATCCTAGCTGTCTAGATTTAATTTAACCACTGCTCTATATCCAACACTGTCCTTCTGTCCTCCCTGCTCTGTTCTGCTCTGGTCTCATCTGATATGTTCATGTAACCACACGTGCCAATGGAGATCTGTTTGTGGGGCGAACAACAGGTGGAGTCAGACACATCAAATTAGCAAGGAGATGTTTGCTTTTGCACTTCTTGACTCGTAATGTCCCTGCCATGTTTTAGTGTGTGTATTTGGACTGTTTGTCATCATGCAGCAGGTACCTATAGAGTGACATTAGAGCACAAACGGCTGCCACTAGCATAACACCATTTAACGCTACAGAGCAGAGACAATATCAGAGCCAGCTCAGTATGGGTCAGGTTGACACGACGGTGTGAAAATCGTCTCCCAGTAGGAGGACTGACTTCTCCCATCCAGACCTCTCTCTGCCAGATGTCACATACTGAGGCAGCATGTGTTCTTCCCTCATCGGGACAGAGTCAGAGGGTGAACTCTGAGGAACTTCCAAAAATATGTCCCCTCTCTCTAGTTCTCGCTTGCCTTTTTCCACCCTCTGCCCTGCCAGCAATGGTCACACCAGACTCTATTTTCAATCTCTCTCTTATTGCTCTGCTTGGCTTGGTTTCTGCCACATACTGACTATTGTTCAAGGCTGCGTGGCCTCTGGGTTTTCTGTTGAATGTTCTTTTTCCTTTCACACTTATTCTTCACATATTTGTCTTGGTTTTCTTTAATCCAGGCTTTGTCTCTGTTTTGTTTTTGTCACTAAATCCAGCCAGGTTTTGACTGAAATGTCATGTTTAGCAAACTTCCTGAGTTTTACTCTCCCAATGTCTCCATGGAGTTAGCTATGTAATTGTAAAGGTTTTGAGTTAGACTTCTGTCACTCTTTGCGTTATACTTTCTTGGATATCCAGGTCCCAGGTCTGTGCTGTTTTGACAACTGTCTCTCCAATGACCATTTGGCATAGGAGTTGGCAAATCAGCACACATGCATCTGGGACCAAGCTAGATTTTTATTTTACCTTTATTTAACTAGGCAAGTCAGTTAAGAACTAAATTCTTATTTAGAATGACGGCCTACCCCGGTCAAACCCAAACCCGAACGATGCTGGGCCAATTTGTTTCCAGTATCAATTTACACAGTACATCATAATGACAAAGCAAAGTATTTCTCTGTACTTTGCTTGGTTGATCTTTTCCTTGATCCTGACTAGTCTCCCTGTCCCTGCCGCTGAAAAACATCCCCACAACATGATGCTGCCACCACCATGCTTCACCGTAGGGATGGTGCCAGGTTTCTTTCAGATGTGACGCTTGGCATTCAGGCCAAAGAGTTAAAAATCTTGATTTCATCAGACCAGAGAATCTTGTTTCTCATGGTCTGAGAGTCCTTTAGGTGCCTTTTGGCAAACTCCAAGCGGGCTGTCATGTGCCTTTTACTGAGGAGTGGTTTTCGTCTGGCCACTCTACCATAAAGGCCTCATTGGTGGAGTGCTGCAGAGATGGTTGTCCTTCTGAAAGGTTCTCCCATCTCCAAAGAGGAACTCTGGAGCTCTGTCAGAGTGACCATCAGGTTCTTGGTCACCTCCCTGACCAAGGCCCTTCTCCCCCGATTGCTCGGTTTCGCTGAGCGGCCAGCTCTTGGAAGCGTCTCGGTGGTTCCAAACTCCCATTTAAGATTGATGGAGGCTACTCTGTTCTTGGAGCTTCAATGCTGCAGAAATGTTTTGGTACCCTTCCCCAGATCTGTTCCTCAACACAATCATGTCTCGGAGCTCTACGGATTGTCCGTAGATTGATTGTGTTGAGGAACAGATCTGGGGAAGGGTACCAAAACATTTCTGCAGCATTGAAGCTCCAAGAACACCTTACTGTCTCTGATATGAGAGCTGAATAGAAATGTTGTTTGTTTTTAAGAGTAGTCCTAGAGCCTGTCTGCTACTCCAGCCTAAATGACTTTAGCAGAACCCAGGCTGTGTCCCAAATGGCACCTTATTCCCCCTACGTAGTGCACTACTTTTGACAAGAGCAGTGTACTTTATAGGAAATAGGGTGCCATTTGGGAGACGCCCTTAGTTTGGCTTTGCAGACCTTTTCCCTGGCAGTGGGATTTTGTCTTCAGTACTTGTGGCTCTGTCCTGATCCTGAATTCCAGCCTGTTGAATTAGTCCAATTTCTTTCTCCATTGTATTTTATCAGTCCCATGGTGCTGCCTTGGTTACCACACTGTAGAAATGTCATGGGTTACTTGAGGTTACCTTGGTCAGTTTGTGGACTGACTGCACTCTGTGACTGCACTCTGTGGCTGCATCTCAAATAGCTCCCTATTCCCTACTCAGTACACTACTTTTGACCAGTGCCTTCAGAAAGTATTCACACCCCTTGACTTTTTCCACTTTTTGTTCATTTTCTTTTGTCAATGATCTACACAAAATTCTGATGTCAAAGTGGAAGAAAAATTCAAATGAAACACCATCTAGATTTTTTTGTTCCAAGTGTTCAACCCTTCCCCTGAGTTAATACATGTTAAAATCACCTTTGGCAGTGATTTACAGCTGAGAGTCTTTCTGGGGAAGTCTTAAGAGCTTTCCACATCTGGATTGTGCAACATTTGGTCATTTATTCTTTAAACAATTCTTAAAGCTCTGTAAAATTGATTATTCAATGTATTATTTTCTTCTATTTACCCATCTACCAAAAGGGGTCTTTCTTTGTGAGGCATTGGAAAACCTCCCTTGTCTTTGTGGTTGAATCAGTGTTTGAAATTCACTGCTCGACTGAGGGACCGTACATATAAAATTATCTGTTAGGTACACCAATGAGGTAGTCATTCAAATATCATTCTAAACACTATTATTGCACACAGAGTGAGTCCATGTAACTTATTATGTGACTTGTTAAGCACATTTTTATACCTGAGCTTGTCACAACAAAGGGGTTAAGTACTTATTGACTCAAGACATTTCAGATTTGAATTTGTAAAAATGTCTTAACTTAATTCCGCTTTGACATTATGGGCTATTGTGTGGGTGGGTGAGTGGTTTTCTGATGTCAACGTTGTGAACAGAGCGCCCCATGGTGGCGGTGGGGTTATGGTATAGGCAGGCATAAGCTACTGACAATGAACACAATTGCATTTTATTAATGGCAACTTGAATGCTAAGGGATACTTTGACGAGATCCTGAGGCCTGTTGTCATGCCATTAATTCGCCCCAATCACCTCATGTTTCAGCATGATAATGCACTGAACTGTGTCGCAAGGATCTGGACACAATTCCTGGAAGCTGAACATGTCCCAGTTCTTCCATGGCCTGCATACTCACCAGACATGTCATCCATTGAGCATGTTTGGGATGCTCTGAATCGACGTGTACGACAGCGTGTTCCAGTTCCCACCAATATCCAGCAACTTCACACAGCCATTGAAGAGGAGTGGGACAACATTCCACAGGCCATAATCAACAGCCTGATCAACTCTGTGAAGGAGATGTGTCGCACTGCATGAGGCAAATGGTGGTCACACCAGATACTGACTGGTTTTCTGATCCATGCCTCTACTTTGTTTGTAAAGGTATCTGTGACCAACATATACATATCTGTATTCCCAGTCATCTGAAATCCATAGATTAGGGCCTAATCAATTTATTTCCTTATGAACTGTAACTCTCAGTAAAGTCTTTTAAATTGTTACATTTTGCATTTTATATTTTTGTTCAGTCCAAAATTGCGTTTTATTTCTGTCATGGAAATACATGTATTTCCTATTGCCAAGTCATTTATGGTCTCTCTGCCTTTAGTTTTCTATGTGGACCAATTTATCTGTGAATTCTGAAAAGCTATCCAAGGATTGTTCCATAGGGCAAAAGGAGCCTCTCCTATGTCTGAATGGTAGTGGCTGGGGAAGGAGAGGGGGGTTCTCTGTATAGAGCTGGATGAAGGAACACCAACCACAGTCTCTCTCTGATAGATCACAGTACCTCAAGCATGACCAAGGCCACAACATACTCATGAATGTTTCTCTCTCTGTCTCTCTCTGTCTCTCTCTGTCTCTCTTTTTCTCTCTCTCTCTTTCTGTTTCTCTCTTCTCTCTCTCTCTCTGTTTCTCTCTTCTCTCTCTCTCTCTGTTTCTCTCTTCTCTCTCTCTCTCTGTTTCTCTCTTCTCTCTCTCTCTCTGTTTCTCTCTTCTCTCTTCTCTCTCTTCTCTCTTTTTCTCTCTCTCTCTCTCTCTCTCTCTCTCTCTCTCTCTCTCTCTCTCTTCTCTCTCTCTGTTTCTCTCTCTCTGCAGGCTGCCAATGGCTACATCCTCCTGTTTGATGTGGTGGGAGGAGGAGAGGACAAGTATCTTTATGAGCCCGTCTATTCCAAGTGAGTACAGAAATATGTATTTATTGTCCTCTCCACCCACTCGCTTTCTTCAGGGTCAAAGGTTGAAGTTCAAAATAGAATAACCAAGGTCAACTGCAGCAGGCCAGGAAGCTGCTGTGGGAGGCAGGGGCCAGAAAGGATGACGTTCTACAATGCTCACTCATAGATGTCAATTGTTGTACTGCAAAGGTTGTTGTATTCATTCACTCACAGCATAGGACGAACCCCCACTGTAGCTCCAGTGTACCAGTCAGGAGGCCTGAGGGATAGGTTGTACTGTAGTTTAGGACATCATTGCATGTTGAAGGCCTTGGTAAATGTCTGGACTAATTACATGAACAGTGAATGCTGTGGATGACTGACTGTACAGCACAGTGTGTTCCTCGCCAGTCCTGGGCTGGACCCTCCCACCGTTATAGCAGGGGTGAGTGGATGTTTGGGGGCGTGTGTCTACACACAGTGGAAGAGAGGCTTTGTAGCAGGCCAGCTCTCTCTGACAGAAAACTCAGATCACCACAGCGAGCCCAGTCAATGAATCACATTTATTTATGAAGCCCATTTCACATCAACAGCTGCCTGCGAGGTGTGTTACCTTTAACTGCAGTGCTTTTCAGTCACAGAACCAAAGGGCTTCTCTCAGCCTCTGAGACTCTGGTCTTCTTTTGGCCACAGGCCTTTAGTTAGACTGTATATGTGGTTCATATCAGACCTAGACCACTGTCTCACATGCACATAAACCAATACAGCCATGAAGTACAGTAGAGTATTTATGAAGCCATGAAGTAGCTGAGATTTTGGCCAAACAAGTCATACAGAGGAGGTTAAGCTGTGGAGGGAGGGTTTTAGCTGTGGAGGGAGGGTTTTAGCTGTGGAGGGAGGGTTTTAGCTGTGGAGGGAGGGTTTTAGCTGTGGAGGGAGGGTTTTAGCTGTGGAAGGGAGGGTTTTAGCTGTGGAAGGGAGGGTTTTAGCTGTGGAAGGGAGGGTTTTAGCTGTGGAGGGAGGGTTTTAGCTGTGGAGGGAGGGTTTTAGCTGTGGAGGGAGGGTTTTAGCTGTGGAAGGGAGGGTTTTAGCTGTGGAAGGGAGGGTTTTAGCTGTGGAAGGGAGGGTTTTAGCTGTGGAAGGGAGGGTTTTAGCTGTGGAAGGGAGGGTTTTAGCTGTGGAAGGGAGGGTTTTAGCTGTGGAAGGAGGGTTTTAGCTGTGGAAGGGAGGGTTTTAGCTGTGGAGGGAGGGTTTTAGCTGTGGAGGGAGGGTTTAGCTGTGGAGGGAGGGTTTTAGCTGTGGAAGGGAGGGTTTTAGCTGTGGAGGGAGGGTTTTAGCTGTGGAAGGGAGGGTTTAGCTGTGGAAGGGAGGGTTTTAGCTGTGGAAGGGAGGGTTTTAGCTGTGGAAGGGAGGGTTTAGCTGTGGAAGGGAGGGTTTTAGCTGTGGAGGGAGGGTTTTAGCTGTGGCTATCTGAGGGCTGATCAGGGTGATACCAGCAGAACAGCGCCACTCAGCCTTTATGGAAGATTCTGTGTGTGTGTGAGTTCCAATGAGGACATGCCTGTACAGACCCCCCCCCCCCCACTCTGAGCTACCAGTCACCACATCAAAGCATTGTCAGGGAATCTTGACCAAGCCTGGACTTGATGAGGGAGAAGCCAGATGTACTAAACACAGGCCTCACTGTGCCTGCTGGCGTTTGGCCTCACTGTGCCTGCTGGCGTTTGGCCTCACTGTGCCTGCTGGCGTTTGGCCTCACTGGGCCTGCTGGCGTTTGGCCTCACTGGGCCTTCTGGCGTTTGGCCTCACTGGGCCTGCTGGCGTTTGGCCTCACTGGGCCTGCTGGCATTTGGCCTCACTGTCTCTGCTGGCGTTTGGCCTCACTAGGCCTGCTGGCGTTTGGCCTGCTGGCGTTTGGCCTGCTGGCGTTTGGCCTGCTGGCGTTTGGCCTCACTGGGCCTGCTGGCGTTTGGCCTCACTGGGCCTGCTGGCGTTTGGCCTCACTGGGCCTGCTGGCGTTTGGCCTCACTGGGCCTGCTGGCGTTTGGCCTCACTGGGCCTGCTGGCATTTGGCCTCACTGTCTCTGCTGGCGTTTGGCCTCACTAGGCCTGCTGGCGTTTGGCCTCACTGGGCCTGCTGGCGTTTGGCCTGCTGGCGTTTGGCCTCACTGGGCCTGCTGGCGTTTGGCCTCACTGGGCCTGCTGGCGTTTGGCCTCACTGCCTCTGCTGGCGTTTGGCCTCACTGTCTCTGCTGGCGTTTGGCCTCACTGGGCCTGCTGGCGTTTGGCCTCACTGGGCCTGCTGGCGTTTGGCCTCACTGTCTCTGCTGGCGTTTGTCCTCGTTCGTTCCTAGATCCTGGAGTGCTATTGTTTGACTAACCCAGCCTTTTCCCCCTGTTGATTTTCGACTTGATAAGGTAGAGAGAATTGGATAAATCAGATCCATGAACCCTATGTACCCTCCTTACCTCTGCCACGTCCCCGTCCTCATTGTGTTTACAGAGGGAGGAGGGGTGTTAAGGTCACCCCAGGTTATAAAGAGGAGCAGTGTGCCCCCGCTCTCAGCCTGGAGATGAAGAGACCCATGGATCTGGAGGCTCCCATCACCAGGTACTAATCTCTCACACACACACACACACACACACACACACACCTACACACCTACACACACACCTACACACACACCCCTACACACCTACACACACACCCCTACACACCTACACACACGCACCTACACACACGCACCTACACACACACGCACCCCTACACACGCACCTACACACACACGCACCCCTACACACGCATCTACACACACACACCTACACACACACACCTAAACACACACAACTCACACTCAAACACCAACTGGACACTGAAGTGTGTTTAGTTTGCAAGTAAACACTGGTGTAGTTGTTGGCCATCATAAATCTAGTTAGTTTTCCCATTCTGGACTGGTGCTTGGTACTTACTTCAGCCACTGTGTACATGTCTGTGCTGAATACTCTTCTTCCCAAACTAATTTGTCTCTTCTGTAAATGATATAACAACGTGGGTTCGGCTTTGCACATTCCTTGTCTAGTCCCTGTGGACTACAGTAGGACATTAAGGTTATATTCCTCCTCGCTTTTCCTGTGTGTGTCTGTGTGTGTGTGTGTGTGCGTCCTTCCAGTAGCCTGACTTCCGGGCTGCATGCCTGGGGTGAATTGAGGAGAGAAGCTAAGCCCCAGTATTGTCCTGTTTGTATTCAGAAGCCTTATTCTCCAGTATTTCTAGCCTATTCTCTTCTGGAGAGATGAAGTGTTGTGTTCTGGCCAGACCACATTCAGATTACTGAGACTGAGCTACAGGGTACTCCTCAGTACTCACACACCATCTGAGTACACTGCACATTCCAGCCTGGTCCCTCTGCAGCTCCCCAGGAGGAATACTCCTCTCTCTCTCTTCAATCTCACTCTTTTAAAACAAACATTTTCATCTGTCTCCTTTTATCCGTTCTTCTTCCTTTCATTCAACTTCTTAAGCTTTGTCGCAAAACTCTCTTTATTTTCTTCTAATTTATTGGTTGCTTTGTTTCTCTCGCGCTCTCTCTCTCCTTGTCCTCTTTTCTCTGTCCCCTCAGCATGCTGTCTCTTCAGGAAGATCTGTTGGTGTCTACTGCTGATGGCTACCTACACATCCTCCACTGGGATGGAATCAGCAACGGCAGGAAGGCCATCAGTCTCTGTAGCGTCCCCTTCTCCCTGGACCTACAGTCTGCCAGAGGTCAGTCCCAATGACTATATCATATACCATCCTCTCCCCACCTCACCTACAGTCTGCCCTTAGCCCTACCAGTCCCTGTTAGCCCTACCATATACAGTCTGCCCTTAGCCCTACCAGTCCCTGTTAGCCCCACCATATCCAGTCTGCCCTTAGCCCTACCAGTCCCTGTTAGCCCCACCATATCCAGTCTGCCCTTAGCCCTACCAGTCCCTGTTAGCCCCACCATATCCAGTATGCCCTTAGCCCTACCAGTCCCTGTTAGCCCTACCAGTCCCTGTTAGCCCTACCAGTCCCTGTTAGCCCTACCAGTCCCTGTTAGCCCCACCATATCCAGTATGCCCTTAGCCCTACCAGTCCCTGTTAGCCCTACCAGTCCCTGTTAGCCCTACCAGTCCCTGTTAGCCCCACCATATCCAGTATGCCCTTAGCCCTACCAGTCCCTGTTAGCCCTACCAGTCCCTGTTAGCCCTACCATATACAGTCTGCCCTTAGCCCTACCAGTCCCTGTTAGCCCCACCATATCCAGTCTGCCCTTAGCCCTACCAGTCCCTGTTAGCCCCACCATATCCAGTATGCCCTTAGCCCTACCAGTCCCTGTTAGCCCTACCAGTCCCTGTTAGCCCCACCATATCCAGTCTGCCCTTAGCCCTACCAGTCCCTGTTAGCCCCACCATATCCAGTCTGCCCTTAGCCCTACCAGTCCCTGTTAGCCCCACCAGTCCCTGTTAGCCCCACCATATCCAGTCTGCCCTTAGCCCTACCAGTCCCTGTAAGCCCTACCATATCCAGTCTGCCCTTAGCCCTACCAGTCCCTGTTAGCCCCACCATATCCAGTCTGCCCTTAGCCCTACCAGTCCCTGTTAGCCCTACCAGTCCCTGTTAGCCCCACCATATCCAGTCTGCCCTTAGCCCTACCAGTCCCTGTTAACCCCACCATATCCAGTCTGCCCTTAGCCCTACCAGTTCCTGTTAGCCCCACCATATCCAGTCTGCCCTTAGCCCTACCAGTCCCTGTTAGCCCTACCATATCCAGTCTGCCCTTAGCCCTACCAGCCCCTGTTAGCCCTACCAGTCCCTGTTAGCCCCACCATATCCAGTCTGCCCTTAGCCCTACCAGTCCCTGTTAGCCCTACCATATACAGTCTGCCCTTAGCCCTACCAGTCCCTGTTAGCCCCACCATATCCAGTCTGCCCTTAGCCCTACCAGTCCCTGTTAGCCCTACCATATCCAGTCTGCCCTTAGCCCTACCAGTCCCTGTTAGCCCTACCATATCCAGTCTGCCCTTAGCCCTACCAGTCCCTGTTAGCCCTACCAGTCCCTGTTAGCCCTACCAGTCCCTGTTAGCCCCACCATATCCAGTCTGCCCTTAGCCCTACCAGTCCCTGTTAGCCCTACCATATCCAGTCTGCCCTTAGCCCTACCAGTCCCTGTTAGCCCCACCATATACAGTCTGCCCTTAGCCCTACCAGTCCCTGTTAGCCCTACCAGTCCCTGTTAGCCCTACCAGTCCCTGTTAGCCCTACCAGTCCCTGTTAGCCCTACCAGTCCCTGTTAGCCCCACCAGTCCCTGTTAGCCCCACCAGTCCCTGTTAGCCCCACCAGTCCCTGTTAGCCCCACCAGTCCCTGTTAGCCCCACCAGTCCCTGTTAGCCCCACCAGTCCCTGTTAGCCCCACCAGTCCCTGTTAGCCCCACCAGTCCCTGTTAGCCCCACCATATCCAGTCTGCCCTTAGCCCTACCAGTCCCTGTTAGCCCTACCATATCCAGTCTGCCCTTAGCCCTACCAGTCCCTGTTAGCCCCACCATATCCAGCAATGTTTACATAATGATCTGGACCTACATCAATCTATCCATGTGTTTTAGATACAGCCCCCCTCGTTGTGGTTTAGACGCTGCCAGCCCCCCTCGTTGTGGTTTAGACGCTGCCAGCCCCCCTCGTAGTGGTTTAGACGCTGCCAGCCCCCCTCGTAGTGGTTTAGACGCTGCCAGCCCCCCTCGTAGTGGTTTAGACGCTGCCAGCCCCCCTCGTAGTGGTTTAGACTCTGCCAGCCCCCCTCGTAGTGGTTTAGACGCTGCCAGCCCCCCTCGTAGTGGTTTAGACGCTGCCAGCCCCCCGCGTAGTGGTTTAGACGCGCTGCCAGCCCCCCTCGTTGGGGTTTAGACGCGCTGCCAGCCCCCCTCGTTGGGGTTTAGACGCGCTGCCAGCCCCCCTCGTTGGGGTTTAGACGCGCTGCCAGCCCCCCTCGTTGAGGTTTAGACGCGCTGCCAGCCCCCCTCGTTGGGGTTTAGACGCGCTGCCAGCCCCCCTCGTTGGGGTTTAGACGCGCTGCCAGCCCCCCTCGTTGGGGTTTAGACGCGCTGCCAGCCCCCCTCGTAGTGGTTTAGACGCTGCCTGCCCCCCTCATAGTGGTTTAGACGCTGCCAGCCCCCCGCGTTGTGGTTTAGACGCTGCCAGCCCCCCTCGTTGTGGTTTAGACGCTGCCAGCCCCCCTCGTTGTGGTTTAGACGCTGCCAGCCCCCCTCGTAGTGGTTTAGACGCGCTGCCAGCCCCCCTCGTAGTGGTTTAGACGCGCTGCCAGCCCCCCTCGTAGTGGTTTAGACGCTGCCAGCCCCCCTCGTAGTGGTTTAGACGCTGCCAGCCCCCCTCGTAGTGGTTTAGACGCTGCCAGCCCCCCTCGTTGGGGTTTAGACGCGCTGCCAGCCCCCCTCGTTGGGGTTTAGACGCGCTGCCAGCCCCCCTCGTTGGGGTTTAGACGCGCTGCCAGCCCCCCTCGTTGGGGTTTAGACGCGCTGCCAGCCCCCCTCGTTGGGGTTTAGACGCGCTGCCAGCCCCCCTCGTTGGGGTGATATAAGTCTGATTGGTTTGTTTGTGTCTCTGCAGGTGGTCTGTGTCTGGACCTGAAGGGGGTGTACATCAGAGACATGACCTACTGTGTGACTCTGGATGGCTTTGCTGTGGTGCTGAATGATGGCAGGCTGGGGTTCATCACTCCTCTAGCCAACAGGATCACTGCAGATGTAAGAAGTGTGTGTGTATGTGCTTTGCTGTAGTGCACACACAATGCAGCAGAGTTTTGTGAATCATGTTAAACAATCAAGCATAACGACTATGATGCTCTGTGTGATGCTCTGTGTGATGCTCTGTGTGATGCGCTGTGTGATGCGCTGTGTGATGCGCTGTGTGATGCGCTGTGTGATGCGCTGTGTGATGCGCTGTGTGGGGGGAAGAAAGTGAAAGGTGTCAGTAGAAAAGCGGTGGTCTGACTGTCCTTGTCTCCCAGCAGCTGCAGGGCGTCTGGGCAGCAGATGTAACAGACGGCACGTGTGTGGCTGTCAACAATAAGTACAGACTGGTGACCTTCGGCTGTGCCAGGTATGTGTGTCTGGGAATCTGGTGTATATTTTCTGTGATTGGTGTGTGCTTGACAAGAGGTCCTCAAGGATTGTGCAATCTGCCAGTTTGGCAGGACTGTCAGGACTATTTTTAATCTCTCACACAATCAGACACCTGGCTGGCTGGCTGACTGGTGGGCTGGCTGACTGGTGGGCTGGCTGACTGGCGGGCTGGCTGACTGGCTGGCTGGCTGACTGGCTGGCTGAGCAGTGTGACTCTGGATCTCTTGATTGTGTAATTAGCATTCCGCTGATGCAGATAGGAAGGGGTTCTAGAGGCCTGTGGTGATACTGTCAGCAGGATGGGCGTGACTACAGAGTAGTGCTGAGGTCAGCAGGAGACCGAGGGAACCTGAGTGGCAGCCCAGCCAGTGGCTGGCCTGAGTGGCAGCCCAGCCAGTGGCTGGCCTGAGTGGCAGCCCAGCCAGTGGCTGGCCAGAGTGGCAGCCCAGCCAGTGGCTGGCCTGAGTGGCAGCCCAGCCAGTGGCTGGCCAGAGTGGCAGCCCAGCCAGTGGCTGGCCTGAGTGGCAGCCCAGCCAGTGGCTGGCCTGAGTGGCAGCCCAGCCAGTGGCTGGCCTGAGTGGCAGCCCAGCCAGTGGCTGGCCTGAGTGGCAGCCCAGCCACTGGCTGGCCTGAGTGGCAGCCCAGCCAGTGGCTGGCCTGAGTGGCAGCCCAGCCAGTGGCTGGCCTGAGTGGCAGCCCAGCCAGTGGCTGGCCTGAGTGGCAGCCCAGCCAGTGGCTGGCCAGAGTGGCAGCCCAGCCAGTGGCTGGCCAGAGTGGCAGCCCAGCCAGTGGCTGGCCTGAGTGGCAGCCCAGCCAGTGGCTGGCCTGAGTGGCAGCCCAGCCAGTGGCTGGCCTGAGTGGCAGCCCAGCCAGTGGCTGGCCAGAGTGGCAGCCCAGCCAGTGGCTGGCCAGAGTGGCAGCCCAGCCAGTGGCTGGCCTGAGTGGCAGCCCAGCCAGTGGCTGGCCTGAGTGGCAGCCCAGCCAGTGGCTGGCCAGAGTGGCAGCCCAGCCAGTGGCTGGCCAGAGTGGCAGCCCAGCCAGTGGCTGGCCAGAGTGGCAGCCCAGCCAGTGGCTGGCCAGAGTGGCAGCCCAGCCAGTGGCTGGCCAGAGTGGCAGCCCAGCCAGTGGCTGGCCTGAGTGGCAGCCCAGCCAGTGGCTGGCCTGAGTGGCAGCCCAGCCAGTGGCTGGCCTGAGTGGCAGCCCAGCCAGTGGCTGGCCTGAGTGGCAGCCCAGCCAGTGGCTGGCCTGAGTGGCAGCCCAGCCAGTGGCTGGCCTGAGTGGCAGCCCAGCCAGTGGCTGGCCTGAGTGGCAGCCCAGCCAGTGGCTGGCCTGAGTGGCAGCCCAGCCAGTGGCAGCCCAGCCAGTGGCAGCCCAGCCAGTGGCAGCCCAGCCAGTGGATGGCCTGAGTGGCAGCCCAGCCAGTGGCAGCCCAGCCAGTGGCAGCCCAGCCAGTGGCAGCCCAGCCAGTGGCAGCCCAGGCAGTGGCAGCCCAGCCAGTGGCAGCCCAGCCAGTGGCAGCCCAGCCAGTGGATGGCCTGAGTGGCAGCCCAGCCAGTGGCAGCCCAGCCAGTGGCAGCCCAGCCAGTGGCAGCCCAGCCAGTGGCAGCCCAGCCAGTGGCAGCCCAGGCAGTGGCAGCCCAGCCAGTGGCAGCCCAGCCAGTGGCAGCCCAGCCAGTGGCAGCCCAGCCAGTGGCTGGCCTGAGTGATTTGAATCTCCAACCTTTCATCTAAATATTTATTGAATCCTCATGTTGCCTTATTTCAGCAGCAGTTTGTCTGTCTGGAAATGTAGGCTAATTGTATTGATTGATGTATTGAATCCAGTGACCGTGTTTCTGTGTTCCAGTGGCTCAGTGTTGGTGTACAGTATCGACACCACTACAGGGTCCATGCAGCTCTCCCACAAGCTGGAGCTCTCTCCTAAACACTACCCTGGTACGTACAACCCCCTAAACACTACCCTGTACGCACTACCCCCTAAACACTACCCCCTGTACGCACTACCCCGGTACATACTACCCCCTAAACACAACCCCAGTACGTACAGCCCCCTAAACACTACCCCCTAAACACTACCCCCTAAACACTATCCTGGTACGTACAACCCCCTAAACACTACCCCGGTACGTACTACCCCCTAAACACGACCCCCTAAACACTACCCCCTAAACACTACCCCTGGTACGTACAACCCCCTAAACACTACCCCTGGTACGTACAACCCCCTAAACACTACCCCGGTACGTACAACCCCCTAAACACTACCCCCTAAACACTACCCCGGTACACACTATCCCCTAAACACTACTCCGGTACGTACAGCCCCCTAAACACAACCCCCTAAACACAACCCCCTAAACACTACCCCCTAAACACTACCCCGGTACGTACAACCCCCTAAACACTACCCCGGGAGGTACTACCCCCTAAACACTACCCCCTAAACACTACCCCTGTACGTACAACCCCCTAAACACTACCCCGGTACGTACAACCCCCTAAACACTACCCCTGTACGTACTACCCCTAAACACTACCCCCTAAACACTACCCCGGTACGTACAGCCCCCTAAACACACTACCCCCTAAACACTACCCCGGTACATACAACCCCCTAAACACTACCCCTGTACGTACAACCCCCTAAACACTACCCTGGTACGTACAACCCCCTAAACACTACCCCGGTACGTACAACCCCCTAAACACACTACCCCCTAAACACTACCCCGGTACATACAACCCCCTAAACACTACTCCGGTACGTACAGCCCCCTAAACACAACCCCCTAAACACTACCCCTGTACGTACAACCCCCTAAACACTACCCCCTAAACACTACCCCCTAAACACTACCCCGGTATGTACAACCCCCTAAACACTACCCCGGTACGTACTACCCCCTAAACACTACCCCCTAAACACTACCCCTGTACGTACAACCCCCTAAACACTACCCCGGTACGTACAACCCCCTAAACACTACCCCTGTACGTACTACCCCCTAAACACTACCCCCTAAACACTACCCCCTAAACACTACCCCGGTACATACAGCCCCCTAAACACTACCCCTGCACGTACAAACCCCTAAACACACTACCCCTAAACACTACCCTGGTACGTACAACCCCCTAAACACTACCCCGGTACGTACAACCCCCTAAACACACTACCCCCTAAACACTACCACGGTACATACAACCCCCTAAACACTACTCCGGTACGTACAGCCCCCTAAACACAACCCCCTAAACACTACCCCTGTACGTACAACCCCCTAAACACTACCCCCTAAACACTACCCCCTAAACAATACCCCCTAAAAACTACCCCCTAAACACTACCCCGGTACGTACTACCCCCTAAACACTACCCCCTAAACACTACCCCTGTACGTACAGCCCCCTAAACACTACCCCCTAAACACTACCCCGGTACGTACAGCCCCCTAAACACTACCACTGTACGTACAGCCCCCTAAACACTACCCCCTAAACACTACCCCGGTACTCACTACCCCCTAAACACTACCCCAGTACGTACAACCCCCTAAACACTACCCCCTAAACACTACCCCGGTACCACCTGACACATGTACCTTTTATACAAACTACTACTCTCTAGTCTCACACATTGTTTTTATTGTAAATAGTGGCATGTTTTGGTTTCGACTGGCAATTGCTGGTGGTGTTTAGTTCCTCTCAACACAGGCTATGTATGAGACAGAATCAGTTGATTCCATGTTATGGTATGTGTCTGCCCCCTCGTGGAAGTTAATGGTATAAAATTACAGTACAGAGTGAAATCCTATTGACCTATGATAAACCTGAGCTCTATTTTCATCATGGGAGATCCTATCTCTGTCAACGAGTGGTGAAACAAGCCGTGTAGTCTCATACGTCTTTCATGCTGCCTCGCTGTGCTGTACTGTACTGGTCTAGAACTGTTGCTGGAAAATTAGACAGGAAAAAACATGAGTAATAAATCCAAGGACAGTTATATGTTTTGGTTCAAAAAGATTGTGTTAAAAGGATATTTAACAAACCCTCCTTATTACAGAAAATATTCCTGTCTGACCTGTTGTCTGTTCCTCCTCCTCCTCCTCTTCCTCAGACGTGTGGAACAAGACGGGTGCGGTGAAGCTGATCCGCTGGTCCCCTGACTACAGTGTTGCCATGGTGACCTGGGAGTGCGGGGGACTGTCTCTGTGGAGTGTGTTTGGAGCCCACCTCATCTGTACCCTGGGGGAGGACTTTGCGTGAGTGATGCCTTCAAGTAGTACCCTAGCCTATAGCACAATTACCTCTGCAGTTCAGTCAGCTACACAGTTGGAGATGGATAGACGCAACTTTATTTATCTCATATAAAAGCTTTGATAATGTAGAAAACAGATGTACATACAGTGCATTCAGAAAGTATTCAGACCCTTTCTCCTTTTCACATTTTGTTAAATTACAGCCTTATTCTAAAATTGATTAAAATATATATATATAATCCATCTCCACACAATACCCCATAATGACAAAGCGAAAAGTTTTTTTGTGCAAATGTATTAAAAATAAAAACGGATAACATTTACATAATTATTCAGGCCCTTTGCTATGAGACTTGAAATTGAGCTCAGGTGCATCCTGTTTCCATTGATCATCCTTGAGATGTTTCTACAACTTGATTGGAGTCCACCTGTGGTAAATTCAATTGATTGGACATGATTTGGAAAGGCACACACCTGTCTATATAAGGTCCCACAGTTGATAGTGGATGTCAGAGCAAAAACCATTGTGTCGAGGCACAGATCTGAGGAAGGGTACCAAAAAATGTCCGCAGCATTGAAAGTCCCCAAGAACATTGGCCTCCATCATTGTTAAATGGAAGAAGTTTAGAACCACATACACTTCCTAGAGCTGGCCGCCTGCCAAACTGAGCAATCGGGAGAGAAGGGCCTTGGTCAGAGAGGTGACCAAGAACCCGATGGTCACTCTGACAGAGCTCCATAGTTCCTGTGTGGAGATGGGAGAACCTTGCAGAAGGACAACCATCTTTGCAGCGCTCCACCAATCAGGCCTTTATGGTAATGTGGCCAGACGGAAGCCACTCCTTAGTAAAAAGCACATGACAGCCCGCTTGGAGTCTGGCAAAATGCACCTAAAGACTCTCAGACCATGAGAAACAAGATTCTCTGGATTGATGAAACTGAGATTGAACTCTTTGGCCTGAATGCCAAGCGTCATGTCTGGAGGAAACCTGGCACCACTCATCACCTGGCCAATACCATCTCTACGGTGAAGCATGGTGGTGGCAGCATTATGCTGTGGGGATGTTTTTCAGCGGCAGAGCCTGGGAGACTAGTCAGGATCAAGGGAACGATCAACCGAGCAAAGTACAGAGAGATCCTTGATGAAAACCTGCTCCAGAGCGCTCAGGACCTCAGACTGGGGCGAAGGTTCACCTTCCAACAGGACAACAACCCTAAGCACACAGCCAAGAAAACGCAGGAGTGGTTACGGGACAAATCTCTGAATGACCTTGAGTGGCCCAGAGCCCGGACTTGAACCTGATCGAACATCTCTGGAGAGACCTGAAAATAGCTGTGCAGCGACGCTCCCTATCCAACCTGACAGAGCTTGAGAGGATCTGCAGAGAAGAATGGGAGAAACTCCCCAAATACAGGTGTGTCAAGCTTGTAGCATCATACCCAATAAGACTCAAGGCTGTAATCGCTGTCAAAGGCACTTCAACAAAGTACTGAGTAAAGGGTCTGAATACTTATGTAAATGGGATATTTAAGTATTTTTTATTTTGTATACATTTGCAAAAAATTGTAAACTTGTTTTTACTTTGGGGTTGTGTGTAGAATGATGAGGGGGAAAAAAATGTAATCAATTTTAGAATACGGCTGTAACGTAACAAAATGTGGAAAAAAGGGGGTAGGGGTCTGAATACTTTCTGAATGTACTGTAGATGTAAACATTCCATACAACAAAAACAAGACGTGTACACCTCAGTACAGACTGAAGATGGCGCTCTTTCATTGACTTCATATAGGTGCATTTTGGCATATTATTCTGCCCTCCCATCTCTCTCCAGGTATCGGTCAGACGGCAGTAAAAAGGACCCTATAAATATCAGCTCAATGTCCTGGGGAGCGGAGGGCTACCACCTGTGGGTCATCACCAGCAGAGAGGAGACGGAGCTGGTGGAGAACATGGAGGAGGCTCCCGCCCAGACCCAGCAGGCTGGCATACTGCAGTTCCACTTCATCAAGAGCGCCCTCACGGTCAACCCCTGCACGGTGATGTTATGGACATGGTGCTATATGCACGCACACACGCACGCACGCACACACACACACACACACACCCTGTCATCCACTTACAGTGCCTCAAAGTAGTCACACCCCTTGACTTTTCCCACATTTTGTTCTTACAAAGCAGGATTAAAATTGATTTATTTGTAATTGTTAACTATCTACACAAAATACTTTAATGTCAAAGTGGAAGAAAAATATCTCTATATATATATATATATATATATATATATATATATCTTTTTTTATAATTAATAGAAAACAAATAAATAATTACAATTGTAATTATAATTAATAATTACAAATATTCAACCCCCTGAGTTAATACATGTTAGAATCACCTTTGGCAGTGATTACAGCTGAGAGTCTTCTTGGATAATTCTCAAAGAGCTTTGCACACCTAGATTGTACAATATTTGCCCATTTATTCTTTCAAAAATATTTCAAGCTCTTTCAAGTTGGATATTGATTATTGCTAGACAGCCATTTTCAAGTCTTTCCATAGATTTTCAAGCAGATTTTAAGTCAAAACTGTAACTAGGCCACTCAGGAACATTCAATGTTGTCTTGGTAAGCAACTCTAGAGTAGATTTGGCCTTAATGTTTTGCGTTATTTTCCTGCTGAAAGGTGAATTAATCTCCCAGTGTCGGTTGGAAGGCAGAGTGATCCAGGTTTTCCTCTAGGACTGCCTGTGCTTTGCTCCATTCTGTTTCTTTTTATCCTAAGAAACTCCCCAGTCCTTGCTGATGAAGAGGTTACCCATAACATGATGCAGCCCCTACCATGCTTGGAAAATATGAAGTGTTACTCAGTGTTGTGTTGGATTTAACACTTTTCTATTCAGGATAAAAAGTTCATTTATTTGACACATTTTTTGCAGTATTTCTTTAGTACCTTATTGCAAACAGGATGCATGTTTTGGATATTTGTATTCTGTACAGGCTTCCTTTTCACTCTGTCATTTAGGTTAGTATTGTGGAGTAACTACAATGTTGTTGATCCATCCTCAGTTTTCTCCTATCACAGCCATTAAATTCATGAACTGTTTTAAAGACACCATTGGCCTCATGGTGAATTCCCTGAGCTGTTTCTTTCCTCTCCGGCAACTAAGTTAGGAAGGGCTCCTGTATCTTTGTAGTGACTGGGCGTATTGATACACCATTCAAAGCGTAAATAATTACTTCACCATGCTCAAAGGGATGTTCAATATCTGCTTTTTTGCTTTACCTCCCTGGTCTTTGTGGTTGAATCTGTTTGAAATTCACTGCTCGACTGAGGGACATTAAAATGATCTGTATGTGTTGGGTACAGAGATGAGGTAGTCGTTTAAAAATCATGTTAAACACTTATTGCACACAGAGTGAGTCTGCAACTTATTATTTTTTACTCCTCGACTTATTTAGAATGCTTATTGACTCAAGACATTTCTGCTTTTCATTTTTAATTCATTTGTAAACATTTCTAAAAACATAATTCCATTTTGACATTATGGGGTGTTGTGTTTAGGCCAGAGACACAACAATCTAAATTTAGTCCATATTTAATTCAGCCTGCATCACAACAAGATGTGGAGAAAGTCCAGGGATGTGAATACTCTCTGAAGGCACGTCCACATGATGAATACACAGATGGTGTGTGTGTGGTTGTAGGCTGGGTTTCTGTACAGCACTTTGAGATATCA
This sequence comes from Salmo trutta, assembly GCF_901001165.1. Lineage (NCBI taxonomy): Eukaryota > Metazoa > Chordata > Actinopteri > Salmoniformes > Salmonidae > Salmo > Salmo trutta. The sequence goes on from NC_042971.1 coordinate 57,543,479, forward strand.
GCTGATGTAAGAAGGGCTATATAAATACATTTGATTTGATGGTGTGGTTGTGGTTGTAGGCTGGGTTTCTGTACAGCACTTTGTGACATCGGCTGATGTTTAAAGGGCTCTAAAAATGCATTTCATTGTGTATGAACAAGTGATGTATTCTGCATAGTCTTTTATATGAGGAATAATGACTTCCTGTTGTCTCCAGAGTAACCAAGAGCAGGTGTTACTTCACGGGGAGGACCGTCTCTACCTAACCTGTGGTGACCCCGCCCAGCTCCCCTCTAGCAGCTCAGAGAGCCCCCACCCCCATAACCTCCCCCACGGCGGGGAGGGCAGCCCCTCATCCAACTCCACCTCTCAGGGACTCAGCACTTTACTGGGATACAAGCACTGGCACGTGGTCCAGGTACAACCTCATATACACCTCTTAGTTGGCCATCTATCTCGTGTTTAATCCTTTTTGAACATTGTGAAAGTGTACAGTTTACAGTCTATGGGAATCCCCTTCAGATTTAGCCCTGATATGAGCTGCAGATGAGTTGTATTTTCCTGTCAGTAATACCGTCTCTCTTGTAGATTCACAGTACATACCTAGAGAGCAACTGGCCTATACGGGTGAGTGTGGGGGTGTGGGGGGTGTGTGTGTCTGTCTGTCTGTGTGTCTGTCTGTGTGTCTGTCTGTGTGAGTCTCTGTGTGGGTGTGAGTCTCTGTGTGGGTGTGAGTCTCTGTGTGGGTGTGAGTCTCTGTGTGGGTGTGAGTCTCTGTGTGGGTGTGAGTCTCTGTGTGGGTGTGAGTCTCTGTGTCTCTGAGTCTGTTTCTGAGTCTCTGTGTGTGAGTCTCTGTGTGTGAGTCTCTGTCTCTGAGTCTGTCTCTGTGTGTGTGAGTCTCTGTGTGTGTGAGTCTCTGTGTGTGTGAGTCTCTGTGTGTGTGAGTCTCTGTGTGTGTGAGTCTCTGTGTGTGTGAGTCTCTGTGTGTGTGAGTCTCTGTGTGTGTGAGTCTCTGTGTGTGTGAGTCTCTGTGAGTCTCTGTGAGTCTCTGTGTGTCTCTGTGTGTCTCTGTGTGTCTCTGTGTGTCTCTGTGTGTCTCTGTGTGTCTCTGTGTGTCTCTGTGTGTCTCTGTGTGTCTCTGCGTCTGTCTGTGTGTCTCTGCGTCTGTCTCTGCGTCTGTGTGTGTCTCTGCGTCTGTGTGTGTCTCTGCGTCTGTGTGTGTCTCTGCGTCTGTGTGTGTCTGCGTCTGTGTGTGTCTCTGCGTCTGTGTGTGTGTCTCTGCGTCTGTGTGTGTGTCTCTGCGTCTGTGTGTGTGTCTCTGCGTCTGTGTGTGTGTCT